>NW_016108067.1:45083-81148 GCF_001604975.1 Cebus imitator | reverse complement strand
AGAAATGCCACATGTAGGTGATGGGGAGGAAGGCAGCAAATCACACTGCCATGTGTGTTCGTATGCAACAATTTTGCATGTTCTTCACATGTACCCCAAAACCTAAAATACAATAAAATAAATAAATGGGAAAAAAAAAATAAACTTGTATGTTTTTCTTCTGTTACTCTGTGTTATGTCAACTTAATTCTCAGGTTCAGCCTGACCCTAAGAGGATGGAGGTAGAGTTTTACTGCCGCTACAGTTTCTGCCAACGAAGGTGGGATCCTTAAAGGCTTTGATGCCCTATTCACTCTGAACCCTGCAAATGGAATCCTACAAGACCCGACAAAAGCCAGCAGAAAGTAGAAATTCTTATGGAAGTCAGCTCTCCTGCATGTCTGTATGCAGTGTCTCACTGAGAAAAAAAGGTAAACATTTTTCCTTGACATTTTCTTCCAAATTTAGAATGGCAGGAGTAAAGTATTTATCAGATTTAGTTCTTTGAATTATGACTCTTATGAATTTGGTTACTGATCCACAGTTTCCCAGAAATATTCCCATCTTCCTTATCTCTCTTTTTCGTGTGGGTTGGCATAAGGAACAAAATTATAAGATTCTTCTTTCATCCTATTTTATGCCTTAGGAGCTATGCTTCTGTGCTTTGTGACCAGTGAAGAGACTTTCTGATCTCCATCAGCAAGGGTCTTCAAGTTGTAAGATTTGTATCAGATGACTAGCCAGCTGGCTAGGAATTCAAACACAAAATGTCTCTTCGTGTTATTGTTCCAAATCTCAAGGAAGTATATCTTAATTATCTTAATCGCCATTGCCTTGTTAGCAATGAGGATTTTTACTTTCTTAGGCTATCTTTGGAAGAATCTATAGATCTTCAGGGAGACTGTGTTTTTTTGGACCCTCTTTAAGCACACTTCTTGTAGCCATGGTTAAGCCACAAAAGATTAACCATTTTTAAGCCATAAAAAAGACTTATTTGAGTCACAACTGAAGTAGGTAAACTTTTGAAAATTTAGACTTTTGTCTCTAAAAGTATGTTTTAAAGAGCTTTCATCCTAAACAACAGTCTTACTGGTCCTATGAGAAGATTTGGCTTAAAAAAAAAAGCACTTATAAAAATTAAGTGTTATTTCAGAAAAATCAAAACTAATTTAAATGTTACTCAAGTTATTCAAATGATCTAAGAAAATCATTGGTAAATCAACAGCTAGTTTAAGTTTGTTCGTTTAGTTAAAGTAGGCATATCTTCAGAGTTGTAATCATTATAATATGGACATACAACTTGTTCTACCAGGATTTACTAATCAAAAACTTTATGTATGTTTAAGTTTATAAAATTATAAGTTCAACCTAAAAACAAAATGTACAATAAAAATAAATTATTTGATGTTTGTCAAACATGATGATGAAAAGTTAAGTGTTATTTTAACAGGGTCTATATAGAATTCTTTTGGTCTAAACTTCTCCTTGAAAATAATAATGTTATTTATTTTGGTATAGGAGGGGTGTCTTTCACATAATAATCATCTGTTTTTAGGAAACAGCATGAAAGTCAGAGTGATCTTTTTGCACCTGCTGTTTTTCAAGTGGCTTTAACTTAAATAGTCGATAGACACAATGGTATATTTTTAACTCCTTCAATTGTGTGTTTTTGATGCAAGCTCTTTATCACAGGCTTGTGATAATGTGGTAATGCTGGCTTCATAGAATGAGTTAGGAAGTAACTCCTCTGCTTCTATTTACTTGAAAAAGCTGTGGAGAATTTATATATCTCTTTCATGATATTTGGTAGAATTTCTCAGTGAAACCATCTGAACTATGACTTTCCTTTTTGAAATTTATTAATAATTGATTGAACTTTTAAAAATAGATGCGTACCTGTTTAGATTATCTATTTTTTCTTTTGGATATTGCCAGTTCATTTATTTCAAGGAATAAGTTAATTTCACCATATTATAAATTTTGTGGGCACAGAGTTGTTCATAGAACTTTTTGTTATTTTAATGTCCTTTCATCAATAATGATGACTCTGCTTTTTGATACTAGTATTTGTAACTTTCTCTCTCTCTCTCTCTCTCTCTTTCTCTCTCTCTCTTTCTCTCATTTCTCCAGGTTAGGCAGGCTACTGGCTTAACAACTGTATTGATCTTTTCAAAGGACCAGCATTTGGTTTTTTCGATTTCTTATATCATGTTCCTGCTTTCAATTTCACATTGATTTCTGCTCTAAGCATATTACATTTTTTCTTCTGGTTTCTTTAGTCCTAAGTTGCTCTTATTTCTCTTGTTTACTAAGATGGAAGCTAAGGTTATTAATCTTATATCTTTCCTATTTTCTAATACATGTGTTCAATGCTATAAATTTTTCTCTAAACACTGCTATTAAGATATTCCACGTTTTAATGAATTATATTTTAATTTATTTCAAATAATTTTAATTTCTCTTGAGAAATATTCTTTGAGTCATGTGTTATTTAATTAATTGAAATAATTTATGTGTTACAAAATTTCCAAATATCTGGCAATACTCCATTTATCTTTCTGTTTTTGATTTCTAGTTTAATTCAATTGTGTTTTGAGAACATTGTATGTTTTCCATTAAATCTGATAATGTGAACATTATGGCCAAATACGTGATCTGTCACAGTGAATGTTCAATGTGAGCTGGAAAAGTATGTGTATTTTGCTGTTGTTGGACGGAGTAGTCTATAAATATCACTAAGATCAAGTTGACTGATAGTGATGTTCTGGTCAAATATGTGCTTACTTATGTTTTGCCTGCTTGATTTATCAGTAACTAAATTAGTGTTGTTAAAGTCCCCAACTATAATAATGGATTTGTCTATTTTTTTTCTTACAGTTCTACTAGATTTTTCTTCACATATTTTCATGCTCTCGTGTTAGGTACAGACATATTAAAGATTGTTATGTTTCAGGATATTGGCATTTTATTATTATGTATCTTTTTCCTTTATCTCTGATATATATATTTTTTCTTTTTAATGTCTTCTTTCTCCAAAATTAATAGAAGTAGACCTACTTTCTTTGGATTACTGTTAGTGTTATACATGGTATTGGTCATACTTCCTCCTCATCCAGCAGCAGATTCAGGACATTCAAAACAAATGCATACACATACATACATAAACAAATATGGTACAATAGTCTTCCATACATAATCCCAAACTAAAAGCAACTCAAAACTCTAACAACACGAGATTGGATAAACAAACAGTGCTACTTCCATAAGGTGGAGTACTATTCAGCAATAAAAAGGAACAAATTACTGAACTGAGCACCAACTACATTGGTTTTTCTTCCTGTGAATAATCATCCATATTCATGAATTGGCAGCCTCATGAGGGTAGGGAGTTTGTCAGACTTGTCCACCACCCCAGTCCCAGAAAAAAATGACAGGTTCATATGTTGTCTTCAATAAATATTTGATGAATAAATAAATGTGGAAAGATGCCATTGTTAGTATGCCTCCAATCAAGAAATCATCTTGAGCATAGCCCTTTAATTCTCACAACTGTGAAAACATTTATGAATTACTAAGAAATACCCTCCCTCTGACAACATTACCATTTCTATGCCAACTGTGAGAATGTCCTATATTCTATTATTCAAGGTAATAGAATCTTCAAATTCAAGTATGCCTAGATATCCAAATATATTTGTTTCATGAGTTTGAATAGGAAGAGTGTAGATAGCTGGAGATTAGAGAGATGCCTATATTTGGAAGTATATTGCAATATTGTAAAAGGAAGTAGTTTATAATGAATCTTAAGAAAGAACAGAAAATAAATAGGGCTTTATCATTTTAAAAATGTATTACTCCAAGGGTTTTATTAGAAATTTGGAAATTTTCTATCTAAACGATGTAACAGGTATATTTCTAAATTACTATTTACCAGATACAGTGCTAAATATTTTATATGCATTATTTTATCATTCTCTCAAGAAACTAGAAGGTGGACAATATTATCCAGATTTCAAAAATGAAGACACTAAAGTCAAAGGAGGATAAATAATCTATCCAAGGTCATACAGGTAATTCCGAGGTCATTATCCTTCACCACCGTGTTCAAACACATAAGAGAAAATTCTAGTAACTTCCTACCTAAATAAGCTAGAATATTTCTACTTTTATATTTGCTTACTACAATATTAACTACAGCTTCCATTTGTTATTATTCTCTTTAACTGTGTGTGCTCCTATTTTCTGCTTGCCTTTTTAAAAAAGGAAGAATAAGTATCATTAAAATTGCTTTATAAATGCTGAATTTTATTTAAAGTCACATCTACAACTAACAAATAGTAAAACTGAGCCCCATTTTATTAAGTAGAGTTCCATTTTAAACAAAATAGGTCAGAAATAAGAAAAAAATAGGCTGTTGTGAATTATTTTTCCTATTGTGCATGTTATCAATCTTTTCTTTCTAGCAGTGTCAGTTCTCTATTTTTTATTCAATCACTTTATCAGAGCTGTTCTAAGTTCTGAAACAAACAAAACATAAACAACAGAAAAAACATTTTTTGAATTTGCCCTGTAACCTCTATTAGTTTTTTGTCTTCCTCAACATTTTTAGACAAATTAGGTATCTGCCATTTTCTCCTTTGAGCAGGTTCTGTTTTTCTCTGCACTTATTCTTACTATATTCTCTTCCTGTCTTTTAGGTCTTACCTTATTTGACACATAGCAAAGAGAAAACAGTAGGTGCATATTTAGAAAAGGATTGGTACAAGGCAGGAGTTTTGCACTGTCACTTTCAACGTCAACAGCTCATTTCCTTCTCTCCCAATTGTTCTTAAAGTAGTATGGTATATTTAAAAGGTCAGTAGCCCAGTTTTTAAAATAACTTCCAATAGTGTGTGTGTTGGGGGGGGGGTTTCAGTGGCGGGGGTGGGAGGGGGCCAAGAATTTCAAAGACTTGGTTAAAAATAAATTTTCCTCAAAAATGACAATAACATTTTGTTCCTTGATTTGCAAGCATGTAAGGTCTTTATCAGCACACCTTGCAACTCTCAAGACTTCCATTATAATCCTAGCAATGGTATAACTTACATTATTTTACATTCTCCAAAAAAAAAATCTTAGGAGGCTTATTGTTTAGTTCTATAATAATCTGGGAAAGATCTGTTTTAATATGTTTAGCTTTGTAGATACCAGGTGTTTGTATATTTCTTTCATATCACTGCTTCTGGGTTCTAAAATTTAGATAAAACATGTATATAAATCTTTTTTAGACATCTACCAAAAATCAATCAATGAGATAGTACTGAAAATAATATTTCGATATTTGAAAGATATATGGAATATGTTTATCCCTAAATTTATGCACATATTAAGCTTCCAGGAGTGACATACGAATGCCACATTTGCTTAATAAGTTCTGTGTCTCTTTAAGTTTCAAAGACTCTATAGCATTAATTTTATTTTTATTGTAATTTCTTTAGTATTATAGCGGTGTATTCCAATATGTTGTCAGATATTAGCCATGAAATAATGTTTTAGTTAAAATACATTACATTATCATGAGTCTTGAAGTTAAATTTTTTACTGAAATATTGTTAAAACAAAAATTAAAATACCTGCGACTTCACCTAAGCCATTGGAAGAAAAATGACTAAGCAGATCTATTACTTCTTAGGCTGGGTTTAGAAGGTAGTGGAATCTAAAATGTAGCCTTTGATCAAATAATACAGTGTGTGAGATAATGAATATTGAGCACTTTATATTGGCTGTTCCAAACTTCTTTCCTGTGAGTGATCCAAAGCACAAGGCTAAACAAACATAATTAGATTTTTGTGTAAACTTATTTGTTTAAATGTTGTAATCCTCTTACTAAAAATAAGTTGAAATTTAATTTGGTGACAAGCCCTAAATATTGAAAAGTCATCTGAGCTTTCATCAAATCTAGCTGGTATGCACCCTCCTTTGATAAATTTTATATTTGCATAACTAAAAATTTACTTTCCTATTGCTTCCTTAAGTCCAGTGAAATCAAGGTAGAAATTTCCTGTAAATACTAGGGTGATAGGGCAGAAAATAAAAATTGTTATTGTTGTAATCTTCCAGAGATTTCACAATTGTTCAATGCTATGCACAGTAAACACAGAAAGGCAGTATACTTTTAACTGGATAGCCAGAAATACTTAAGAAAGTCCTCTTTCAAGACCTTTCTTAACAAAGCTGAAGGAATCCAGATATAGTAATAAGGGTGATTTTTTTTCCCTAATACAAAAATAAAGTGTGATAAATTTTGCAAAAGCAGGAACTACAGCTTTCATTTACACTAATATAAAGGATCATTGTGAGGAAAATTTAAAGCAAATTGCAAATAAGTACCAGCATTAAATAGAGAAAAGAAATTGGCTCATTTTCTGGAGCAATTGGCAAAGCATCCAATAGCTCAATAAAGAGCTCAGCTCCAGCAATCCAACAACTGGTCATTCCATAAATAAAGTTATCTGAAGCTCCCCAGAAAGTGCTTCAATCTTACCAAATGACCACCAGTGCAAAATAATCTGACCAGATAAAAATATATAAAAAAGAGAAAAAAAAAGAATAACAACATCAAAAAATACCCATAGGATATTAAAATGTGGTGGCCACACAAAGTTAGAAACAGAGGCAAAGGCTAATTTCAAAGCCATGTTTCGCTGAAAATTCTGCATACAACTCTAGTCAAAGGATAAAGGTGAAAACAAAGGTCCATGGCAATTATATGAGTTAATTCTATTGGGAAATCTATTTCTCGTTAAATTTTAAGAATCTGAGTAAAACTTTGAGCTTGGTTTAGTGTCAAATTTTCTGGTTATTACTTCAAGTCACTGTATTAGTCTGTTCTCACTCTGCTAATAAAGACATACCTGAGACTGCGTTAAGTTATAACAGAAAGAGGTTTAATTGACTCACAGTTCTACATGGCTGGGGAGGCCTCAGGAAACTTACAGTCATGGCAGAAAGGGAAGCAAATACATCCTTCTTCACATGGCAGCAAGAAGAAGTGCAGAGTGAAGAAGGAAAAGGCCGTTATAAAACCACCAGATCTTATGAGAACTCACTATCATGGGAACAGCATGGAGGAACTGCCTTCATGATCTAATCGCCTTCCACCAGGTCCTTCCCCCAACATGTGGGGATTACAATTTGGATTACAATTCAGAAGGAGATTTGGATGGGGACACAGAGCAAGACCATATCAGTCACTAAGAGAATATATTTTTATTTTAAAATGATGCTATTTTTATAAAACAATATATGCTCACTGTAAAAAATAATCCATATAGAAAGATACAAGAATGAAAATTAAAATCATCTCAAATTTTAACTTGAGTAGTGTTTTTATTTTAATTTAAAAGTTTGTGTGTAGCAGAGGCAGAGCAAGATGGCAGAATAGAAAGTTCTACCAATCGTGCCCTGCAAAAAGGATACCAAATTAAAAAATATCTACACAGAAAACAAAACAAACAAACAAAAAAACCTTCATGGAAAAAATATCAGGTGAGCACTTACAGTACTTGGTTTTAACTTCATATTGCTGAAAGAGGCACCGAAGACAGAAAACAGTCCTGAATCACAGATGCCACCCCTCCCCCTCCTCTGGTAGCAGAGCCCTAGAATGTAGAGCATCTCTGGGTGCTGGGGGAAGGGGAACACAGCACTTGTGAAGCACTGAACTCAGTGCTATCCTAAAAGAGAAGAAAGGAAAACTGGACCAAACTGAGCTGATACCCCCACAACCCAACCTACTGAGGGGGCATTGAAAGAATTCCTAGCCAAAAGAGAATCACCAATTCCAGGAGCCTAAGTTCTGGCAAATTTCACCACCATGGACTACAGTGCTCCAGGTCTCTAAATCAACTTGAAAAGCAGTCTAGGCCATAATGACTGCAACATTTATATGAGTCCTAGTGCTGAAATAGGCCCAGAGACAGTGGACTGGGATCATAAAACATACTGAGACACCAGCTGGGGCAGCCAAGGGAGTGCTGACACCACCCCTCCCCTAACACCAGGTGACATAGCACAGGGCTCCAAAAGAGAACGCTTCCATCTGCTTGAGGAAAGGAGAGGAAAGAGTGGGGAGGATTTTGTCTTATATCTCGAATACCAGCTCAGTCACAGCAGAATAAGGCAACATAGTTGAGAGGCCTCATTCCAGGCCATAGTGTTTAGATGACATTCCTAAACACAACCTGGGCCAGAAGGGGACTCAGTGCCTTGAAGGAAAGGACTCGATACTGGTAGCATTCATCATCTGCTAAACTGAAGAGCCCTTGGGCCCTGAGTAATCAGCAGCAATATTCAGATACTACATCGATAACCCTGAGTGAGACTCTGAGACTTGCTGGCTTCAGGTGAGACTCAGAAAATTCCCAATTGTGGTGGCTACAGGACAAAATTTCTGTTTGAGAGAATCAGAGGGAAAAGTAAAGATGTCATTGCCTTGCACATCAGGTACCAGCACAGCCACAGACAGGTAAAGCACCATGAGGGCTTTGGGGATTTCTGTTTCCGGGACTTCATTATTGGATGGGATGTCTGGACCTGCCCTGGGCCAGAAGAGAGCCCACTGCCCTGAAGGGTGAATCCTGGTCCAAGCAGCATTCATGACAAGGTGATATAAGAGACCTTGGGCGTTAAGGGAACATTGATTGTAGTCCCGCAGTATTCCTTATGGCCTGAGGTGGTGGTGGTCCCAAGGTGAGGCTTCTATGTCCTCGGAAAAAGGAATAAAGAGAAAGAGAAGTGCATCTTGGGGCTTGAGTGCCATCCCCAAGTTATGAGGTTTTTGGTTCTAGCCTTTGACTCCCGATTAGCACTACTTCTGGACCCACCCAAAAGACTGAGAGACCTTGCTGCCCTGAAGGGAAAAGCATAGGCCAAGCTGGCTTTGCCACCTGATGATTGTAGAACCCCAAGACCTTGACCAAACATAGCGAGTAGACAGGAAGTGGTTACAGCAGACTGTGCTATGCTGGCTTTAGGTATGACCCAGTGTAGTCATAGTGGTGGTGGCTACAGGATGCTTATGTCATTGCATCTTCAGCTTTAGGTGCTGCAGAACAGAGAGGGAGACTCTATATGCCCCGCACAAGTTCTCTCTCTTTGCCTACCACCATCCACATAAGACATGACTTTCTCCTTTTGACATGATTGTGAGGCCTCCTCAGCCATGTGGAACTTTGAGCCCATTAAACCTCTTTTTCTTTGTAAATTACCCAGTCTCACATATGTTTTTATCTGCAGTGTGAAAACAGACTAATGCAGTAAATTGATACCAGTAGAGCAGAGTTCCTAGACAAATACACCCTATGAAGATTGAACCATGAATAAATTGAAAACATAAACATAAATAACAGGCAATGAAATCAAACCCATAATAAAAAAAAGTATCTCAGCAAGGAAAAGACTTTGCCTGATGGCTTCACTTCTGAAGTCTACCAAACATAGAGAGAAAAATTAATGCCAATCCTATTTAAACTGTTGTAAAAAATACAGACAAGGGGAGTACTTCTAAACTAATTCCGAGTTAAGTATTAGACTAATACATAAACCACACAAATACAAATAAAGAAAGAAAGAAATTACAGGCCAGTATACCTGATGAATATTGATGCAAAAATCCCCACAAAATATTACTAAACAAAATTCAAATTTACATTTAGAAGATCATTCATCATGACCAAATGGGATTAATTCCAGCAATACAAGGATAGTTAAATAGATACAAGTCAATGTGATACATCATGTCAAAAAATGAAAGTTAAAAATCATATGATCATTTCAATTGGTGCTGAAATAGCATTTGATAAAATTCAACAAGGCTTATTGATGGTAATTCTCAAAAAACTGGGATAGAAGGAACATACCTCAACATAATAAAAGCCACATATGACAGATCCACAGCTCGTATTACACCGAACGGGGACAAATTAAAGCCTTTTCTTCAAGATCTGGAACAGGACAAAGCTGCCAACTATCACACCTGTTATTCAACATAGTACCAGAAGTCTTAGCTAGAGGAATCAGATGAGAGAAAGCAATATAGTACACCCAAACATAAAGGGAAGTAAACAACTTGTACTTGTTTACAGATAATATGATCTTATATTGGAAAAAGCACAAGGATTATACACACACACACACACACACACACACACACACACACAAAACTTTTAGACATGATCAACAAATTCATGAAAGTAGCAGGACAGAAAAGCAACATAAAAAACTACTAGCATTTCTACATGTCAACAGTGAACAATCTGGAATAGAAATAAAAAGTAATCTTATGTATAATACCTGTATAGAAAATTACATACCTAGAAATAAACCAAAGAAGTGAAGGATCTCTACAATGAAAACTATAAAACAAAGTAGTAAGACATTGAAGAGAACAAAAAAATGAAAAAAAATTCTATGTTCGTAAACTGGAGGAACAAATATAATTAAAATATTCATACTTCTCAAAGCGATCTACAGATTGAATGTAATTCTTATCAAAATTACAATCAGGATGTCATAAGAACAAAATTCTTGATGTCAGAAGAATGATCAGAATCAATGACATTCTTCACAGAAATAAGAAAAGCAATCCTAAAATTTAGATGCAACCACAAAAGACACATAATATAGCCAAAGCTTGTCTTGAATTTCACTAATTCTTTTTTTCTGCTTTATTAATTCTGCTTTTAAAGCACTCTGATGCATTCTTCATTATGTGAATTGCATTTTTCAACTCCAACTAATTTTTATACTTTTAGTAGAGATAAGGCTTCACCCTGTTTGCCAAGATGGTCTTGATCTCCTGACCTTGTGATACACCCACCTCAGCCTCTCAAAATGCAGGGATTACTTTATTTTTAACTATTTTTTATTATTTTAATCCCTTTGTTGAATTTATCTGATAGGGTTTTAAATTCCTTCTCTGTGTTATTTTGAATTTCTTTGAGTCTCCTCAAAACAACTATTTTGACACTTTTGTCTTTTTTTTTTTTTTTTTGAGACAGGGTCTTTCTCTGTTGCCCAGGCTGGAGTGCAGTGGCACGATCTCGGCTCACTGCAACCTCCGCCTCCCGAGTTCAAGCAATTTTCTCCCTCAGCCACCTGAGTAGCTGGGATTACAGGCACCTGCTACTATGCCCAGCTCATTTTTGTATTTTTAGTAGACATAAAGTTTCACCATATTGGCCAGGCAGGTCTTGAACTCCTAACCTTGTGATCCACCCACCTCGGCCTCCAAAAATGCTGGGATTACAGGCGTGAACCACCATTCCTGGCCGACACCTTTGTCTTAAAGATCACGTAACTCTTCTCCAGGACTAGTCTCTGATGACTTATTTAATGTGTTCGGTGAGGTCCCATTTCCCTCTGTGATGCTTTTGGATGTTTGTTTCTGTCTGGATATTGAAGAATTAGGTATTTATTGTAGTCTTTACAGTCAGGATTTTTTGTACGCATCTTTCCTGGGATAGTTTCTAGGTGTTTGAGTGGACTTGGGCATTGGGATCCTAGTGTTTGCTCACTGCAGTTTTGTCTCCATTAGGGGCTACACCAAGCTCTCTAATACTGTTGTCCTTGCAGACTTTGAGACTTGGATAAGGCCTCAAAGAATTCTATGTATTATTTGGCAAAGCCTCTTGTTCTCTTCTCTTACATTTTCCCAAACAGAGTCTTTCTGTGTGCTGGAGCAGGGGTAGAGTTGACACAAGCATGCCTGTAGCCACCACCACAGGTACTTCACTGAGTTAAGACCTGAAGCCAGGACAGCAGGGGTCTTGCCCAAGGTCTTCTGTAACCACTAGTTGACTTCTGCCTGTGTTTGATCTAGGCTCTATGGCTCTACAATCAGCATGTAGCTAAGCCAGTCAGTCTTGAGTCCTTCCCTGCAGGGCAGCAAGTTCTCCCAGGCCCTGGGTGGGTCCAATGATGCAGTCTAGGAGTCAGGATCTGTTTTCAGAAATCTTAGAATTCTACCTACTCCTCTATTCTACTGCAACTAATCTGTCAGCCAAACTGCAAGGCAAAATTCTTCCCATTATCCTCTCTTTTTTCCATAGGAACAGGAGTCTCTCTTTGTGTCTACCACCACCACAAGGCCATTGGGAGTACTGCCCGGCTACCCTAAATGTTCACTTAATGGCCAAGGGCTCTTCATTCAGGTTGTGGTCAATGCTGCTAGGCCTGGGACTCACCCTTCAGGGCAGTGGCCTCCCCTCTTGTCCAGGGTAGGTCCAGAAATGCCATCCAAGAGACAGTGCCTGGAATCGAGGACCCCAAGTGCCTGGTTGGTGCTCTATCGTACTGTGGCCTAGCTGGCATTTAAGTTGAAAGACAAAGTCTTATTTACTCTTTAGTCTGCTTTTCTCAAGCAAAGGGAATCTCTTATAGCTGCCACAGCTGTAAATGTGCTGGGTCACAGTGAAGACAGTATGTCTCAGAGTCTCACCCAAGGCCCATAGCATGTGTAAGGCCGGTTGCCTCACTGGGAGATTGGACACGCCCATCCCTCTCCATGCCTGAAATTACGTCACCAGAATCTGCACTCAGCATCTAGCTTTGCCATGCCTACCTCTGCACTCAACACTAAACTCTGCACTCAGCACCTAGCCTGCCGTTGGAAATCCCCTCTGCACTCAGCACCGGGATCTGCACTCAACACTAAACTCTGCATTCGGCACCTAGCCAGCTGTTGGAAAACCCCGCCAAAATTTAAAAGAAGCCTCGCCAAAACCTGCTCAACAGCGTATTGCCCCGTCCATCCCACTCACCAGAAATCCCGCCTACCTACCTATAGCAGCTTGCCACGTCCATGTCCTGTTTCTCCACAGCCAATCAGAGCGCATTCCCTCCCTATATAACCCCACGCCTGACAGGAGTCAGGTGTGGCTTCCCTGGCCTCTTTCCCTGGGACCACGGAACCTCTCCCGGGAGCCGAATAAATTGGCATCTAATTGTTCTCATGCAGGCCTCAGTTTCCTCATTTTAAACTTGGCAATAAACCTCACAGAGAATAAACCTTACAAGTGGTGCTGAAACGTGGGAGGAGTTGTAAGACCCCTCCTGGGGGAAACTGACTCCTTCATCCGAAGCCAGACCAGGGAACCGCTCCACCACAAGGTAAGACTTCTGTTGCCCAAAGCCTCTCCTGCTGCCTGCCTCGTGGACTCCCTGCTCGTAATCGTGGCTGTGTCAGGGACTCCTTCTTGTTTCTCGCTGTGGGCCCAGGGCCCTGGCCTCGTCCCAAGGACCTGAGCATAGAGGAGACGTCCCTACACTCTTGTCCTCTCCCCGTGAGGGCTTTCTCAGGGTCAGGATTCTGAGGGAGACGTTCCCACCTTCTGAACCCTCTTGTATTCTCCGGTGTTTGGAAGTGCGGACCGGGACGCCTTCCAAACATCTCCGCAGTATTGGCCAAGGTTTGGATATTCAGAAGCCCCATTTGCAGACCCAGGCCCTGCCTAAGAGCAGGACCAAATCCCCTGGCTTACGGCACTAAAACATTTATTTCAAATCAGCCTTTTGGCACATAAGCTCCCGTTAACTAACCGTACTTTTGGTTTCTCTTCCTAATCCCAAGCGAGTGAGTGAGTGAGTGATTGAGTTTATGTGTAGTCCCATGGCCTGACGGCTACGGGGCTTGTGTGGGCCTCAACCCGCGGTTCCACAGGGACGTCATAAGGCATAATGGTGATTCACCTCAGGAAACTGAAGGTGACCAGGCCCGGGGGTTATACGGGTACACCTTAGCCAAGACCCCCTGAAACATCCCTTTGGGGACGTGGCCAGGAAGGCATCAGACTGGCCTCCCTCTCGGGGGGCACCCACCCTTTGTCCATTAATCCTATATGTGGTTCTGTCTTTACTGTAAATTTGCTAGCTTTGTTAGGCTCCTACTAGCTGATATACAGTGGTCCAGGCCTGTTTCCCTTGAAATAGCAGATATTCTACAGTGGGTAACAGACCACTGGCTACAGGGGACCTTCTCTGAATTCTTGCCTCTAGAAATAACTCTATTCTCCTTTTTCCTCCTACTCTTCTTTTACCACTANGGACCGTCACTGAATTCTTGCCTCTAGAAATAACTCTATTCTCCTTTTTCCTCCTACTCTTCTTTTACCGCTAAAGCCTCACTTCCTAGTTCTGTGTCTTTCTCACTTCCTCTAATTCTTCCATGTGGCAAATAGCTCTAGCCCTGTCTCTTTTTATTTTCTTTCTCATTCTAATCATCGCAGCCTGTAGGTTCTCTCAGCCAACCCCCCGCCCCGGGAAAAGAGTTTTTCTGCCTGTGTTGGGTATAATACCTTCCAGTGTCCCCACCTTGCCCTTGGTTAACTACAAAAATATGGGTAATCAGGAATCTCACCCAGACCCCAAGTCGCCACTAGGATGCCTAGCGAAAAATCTACCCAAACTGGGTCTTTCTATAAAAAAGAAAAGGCTACTCTTCCTCTCCACTGTGGCCTGGCCACAGTACCCTCTGGGCAACCAGTATAAATGGCCTTCAGAAGGCACACTCAACTTTAATGTCCTAACAGACCTAGATAACTTTTGCCAAAGGAATGGCAAGTGGGCGGAGGTTCCCTACACTCAGGCTTTCTGGCATCTCCGCTCCCAGCCTGATCTCTGCTCCTCCTGTAACACTGCCCAAGTACTCCTAGCAAAGAACTCCCACACACTCCCTCTAGCCCCTTTGCCAACCCCCTACTCCTCCTTCTCTGACCCCAATCTGACTGAAGAGCTCTCCCTATCCTCCGCCTTATGTAGGCCCCCAAACCCCTCCTGCTCCTCCTCTTCCAAGATCCAACCTGACCTCTCCTGTTAGTGCCCACACTCACTCACACTGCACTTCCAAAGGCAAAACCTATCTCCTTTGTCCTCTCCACTAGGTGGCTGGAGTGGAGGGCATTGTCTGAGTGCACGTTCCCTTCTCCCTCTCCAATCTATCAGCCATTGAAAAGCACCTAGGGTCATTCTCCACCAATCCCACTGCTTACACCAAAGAATTTCGTTACCTCACCCAGGCGTACGACCTTACCTGGCATGACACCTACGTAATCCTGTCCTTCACCCTTACTCCCGATAAGTGTGACCGCATTCTTACAATGGCCCAAGCTCATGCTGATCAGGTACATCTCACAAACAATCAAATGCCAGTAGGTGCAGTGGCGGTACCCAAGGCTGACCCTAATTGGGACTGTCAAACTGGTCAAGATGGCCGCCACCACTGAGACGAAATGCTACAGTGCCTCCTAGCAGGCATGCAAAGCGCAGCTCAAAAAGTAGTTAATTATGATAAGTTAAGGGAAATAACTCAGGGTCCTGATGAAAACCCAGCCATCTTCCTTAGCTGATTAACTAATGCTATGATCCTCCATACCCAGCTAGATCCAGCCTCCTTAGCGGGGGCTACTGTCCTAGCCACCCACTTCATCTCCCAGTCAGCGGCTGATATAAGGAGGAAACTTAAAAAAGCTAAGGAGTACCCCCAAACTCACATACGAGACCTGGTAAACCTGGCATTTAAAGTTTTTAATGGTCGAGGGGAAAAAGCTGAGGCCACTTGTCAGGCCCAGCTGCAGCAGAAAGTAAGCCTCCAAACCCAGGCTCTTGCAGCAGCCCTGAGGCCAGCAGTCCACCAAGCACCCGGTGGAGGGGGTCCATTGAAACCCTTCCAAAATTCTTTTAGGGCCCCGCCCAGGCCCTGTTTTAAATGTGGCCAGGAGGGACACTGGGCGCGGCAGTGCCCCTGTCCTCGTCCTCCTCCCAGACCTTGCACAAGTTGCAAACAAGCTGGACACTAGAAGGTTGACTGCCCGTCCCAGACTACAGGCTCACCGCCTGCACCTCTATGTGAGGGGCAAGCTGGTCCGCAGGAAGCAGTCCCTTTGCTTGAACTTCTCGGCCTTGTGAATGACTGATGGAGCCCAGACTCGAGGACCCCCATCACCCTCGCCAAGTCCAGGGTAACACTGCAGGTAGCGGGCAACTCCATTTCCTTCTTGGTGGATACGGGGCTACCTATTCTGTATTGCCTTCCTTCTCAGGGCCTAGTATACCTTCCCAGGTTTCAGTCATGGGAATTAATGGAAAGCCTTCCTGTCCTAACCAAACTCATCCCTTAGCCTGTGTCCTTGAGGGACACCCCTTCTCCCACTCCTTTCTAATCATACCCTCATGCCCAGTTCCCCTTTTAGGACGAGATATTCTCCAAACTGTGGGGGCCACTCTCCAATTCACTGGCCCCCCACACTCAAGCCCATCACCAGCCCACCTCCTCCTGTCACTCTTAACTGACACCACGCCCTGTCTTAACCCTTTGCCTGAACCCCCTATTCCTCCTGAGGCAGTCGATCCCTCGGTATGGGACACATCCAAGCACGTAGAGGCCAGACATCACGCGTCAGTTAAGATACTTCTAAAAAATCCTACCCACTTCTCTCACATCCTCAGTTCCCCATCTCAAAAACCCACTGCCAGGGCCTAAAGCCTATCATCATCCGACTCCTAGCCCAAGGACTCCTTATCCCCACCAGTTCCCCCTGTAATCCTCCTATCTTGCCGCTCCAGAAGCTGTCCGGCGACTACCGCCTAGTTCAGGACCTACGCCTTATCAACGAGGCAGTGGTACCCCTCCACCTGGTGGTCCCCAATCCATATACCCTATTATCCAACATTCCCTCCACTACCTCCCATTTTACAGTTCTTAACCTCAAGGATGCCTTCTTTACCATTCCCCTACACCCTGAGTCTTACTTTCTCTTTGCGTTCACCTGGACTGATCCAGACACCAACCTGTTTCAACCTGGACGGTCCTGCCCCAGGGATTCAGAGACAACCCCCATATTTTCGGACAAGACTTAGCAGCTGATCTTAGCTCCTGTCCCCTTCAACCCAGTCTCCTTCTTCAGTATGTGGATGACCTGTTACTTTGTAGCCCCTCCCTCTCCCTGTCTCAGCAGCACACCGGCACTCTGCTTAACTTTCTGGGGTCTCAAGGATACGGGGTATCTCCTTCCAAGGCACAGTTATCAGTCACCTCAGTAGTATACTTAGGCATTCGTCTCACCCCTACAACTAAAAGCCTAACAACCGATCGCCGGCAGGCACTTCTTTTGCTGCAGCCTCCAGAGACTGTGGACCAGATTCTCTCTTTGGATTTGTAGGATTCTTCCGTCATTGGGTACCTAACTTTGCCGCTCTAGCTAAACCTCTGTATGTGGCGGCTGAGGACACACCCACGGGACCCCTCTCTCATCCTGGAGTTGTAAAACGAGCTTTCAAAACCCTACAAACTGCTCTGTCCACGGCACCCCCACTTCAACTGCCTGACCTTAACCATCCCTTCCACTTATTTACTGACGAGAAACAAGGTATTGCAGTTGGAGTCCTAACCCAACCCCTAGGCCCCGTGTGTAGCCTACTTATCAAAGCAACTTGATCCCACAGTCAGGGAATGGCAGCCTTGCCTGCAGACCCTGGGAGCAGCAACAGAGCTTACCAAGGAATCCCTCAAACTTAGTTTAGGCCAGCCTATCTAGGTGTTCTCTCCTCATTGACTGACCGACCTTCTCTCTCACAAATCTCTCACTCACCTAGGACCCTCTAGCCTACAGGAATTTCATCCACTCTTTATTAAAAATCCTACAGTCAGCCTTCATCTCACTTCTCCACTCAACCTGGCTACCCTGCTTCCCCTTCCATCCTATTCCCCCTCCCTAGCCCATTCCTGTCCTGAAGTAATAGAGGCACTTACTAAACCTCAAGAGGGCTTGTCCAACCTCCCCCTACCTAATCCAGACCTTACATTTTATGTAGATGGGAGTTCAATAGTGACAGCTGAGGGGTGGTGAAAAGCAGCCTATGCAGTAGTTACAGATTCAGCCACCCTCGAGGCACGCTGCCTCCCTGATGGAACCACATCGCAAAAGGCGGAGCTCATTGCCTTAACCCGAGCTCTCACGTTAGCACAGGGAAACCGAGCAAATATCTATACTGACTCAAAGTATGCTTTCCTTATTACCCACTGCCACTCTGCTCTCTGGAAAGAGCAGGGATTTCTTACTATGAAAGGGTCCCCCATAATTAATGCTGTCCAAATCTCTGATCTCCTGCAGGCCCTATCACTGCCCAAAGAAGCCCCGTCATCCACTGCCGAGGGCACCAGGCCCAGCAGGATGCCGTTTCCTGGGGCAATGCAAGGGCAGATGTGGAGCAAAATCCTTAGCCAGTACCAGGCTAGCCCCTACTCCTGTCCTGTTCCTCACTACAGCCATGCCGCCGGTTTACTCGCCATCAGAAAAACAGGCCCTCATATTAAGGGGAGGAACCGAGTCTAATCAGGGCTGGATCTTCTTAAACAACAAGATCGCCCTTCCATGGGACAAGCCCCTAAAATTATTACTAAAATCCACCAGTCCTTACATATAGGGCCTAAAGCGTTACACCACTTTGTGCAGCCCCTCTTTTTCTCACCAAGTCTACAACAAACGATTAAGCAGGTACAGAGAAAGAAAGGAGAGAGAGAGAGAGAAAGAAGAGAGAAAGAAAGAGAGAGAGAGAGAGAGAAAGAAGAGAGAGAGAAGGAGAGAGAGAGAAAGAAGAGAGAGAGAGAGGGAGAGAGAGAAAGAAGAGAGAGAAGGAGAGAGAGAGAGTGGGAGAAAGAGGAGCCTAATACCACCTTAACGGGTATCCCGCTGTTCAAGGTGCACTTTCATAGTCTCTCTGCTACAGAACAGCCAAGAGCTCCAGCTGCAACACTACAGTAAAAGCAAAATCTTCCCTTTACGCGCCTCCAGGAGGATACTTTTGGTGTAATAGAACCCTAACCAAAGTTATTGATGCATCCCTCCCTTTCCCCTATGTGCCCGTCACACTCGTCCCGCAGTTAGAAGTGTATGGACAAGCCGAGTTCCTATCCCTCATCACACCGTCCCCTAATTACCGGAGCAAACGAGCAGTCTTCCTCCCGATAGTAGTTGGCCTCTCTTTAGCATCCTCTCTAGTAGCAGCTGGAATAGGGAGTGGTGCCATGGGCTACAGCGTCACTTCAGCCGCCCAACTGGAAGACAAGCTCCGTGTGGTTATTGAAGCGTCAGCCGCCTCTCTAGCCTCCCTCCAGCAGCAAATCACTTCGCTGGCTCAGGTGACTCTCCAGAACCGAAGGGCCCTAGACTTACTAACGGCAGAAAAAGGAGGTACCTGTCTGTTTCTCCAGGAGCAGTGCTGCTATTACATCAATGAAACAGGCCTTGTGGAAGAAAATGTCAACACTCTCTATCGCCTCCAAGAGAACCTCCGCAAGAAGCAGAGCACACCAGCCTTGTCTCTCAACTGGTGGCAATCCCCCACGCTTACCTGGCTGACTCCCATTATTACCCCCGTTATCGTTGTGTGTCTTCTACTAATACTAGCACCTTTTTTTCTCAAGTTTTTACAGGCCCGCATGAGAGAAATTTCCAGGGTGGCTGTAAACCAGATGATACTTCACTCCTATATCTGACTCCCAATCGAGGCACCAGCCAACTGACCCCTCCACCTCACTCCGCCCCTATTCAGCAGGAAGTAGCCAGAAAGAAGCAGTGTCCTATATCATCAAAAGGGTTGGAATGTAAGGCCGGTTGCCTTGCCGGGAGCTCGGAGACGCCCATCCCTCCCCACGCCTGAAAATTACGTCACCACTCAGAATCTAGCTTCACCATGCCCACCTCTGCACTCAACACTAAACTCTGCACTTGGCACCTAGCCTGCCGTTGGAAATCCCCTCTGCACTCAGCACCAGGATCTGCACTCGAGGCTAAACTCTGCACTCGGCACCTAGCCAACCATTGGAAAACCCCGCCAAAATTTAAAGGAAAGCACTGCCAAAACCTGCCCAATAGCGTATTGCTCCATCCAGCCCGCTCACCGGAAATCCCGCCTACCTACCTATAGCAGCTTGTCACATCCACATTCTGTTTCTCCACAGCCAATCAGAGCGCCTTCCCTCCCTATAACCCCACGCCTGAGAGGAGTCAGGCGTGACTTCCCTGGCCTCTTTCCCTGGGATCACGGAACCTCGCCCAGGAGCCGAATAAATTGGCATCTAATTGTTCTCATGCAGGCCTCAGTTTCCTCATTTTAAACTCGCCAATAAACCTTACAGAGAATAAGCCTTACAGCATGTACTTCCTGGCTACTACTACTGATTGTTCGGGGCCCAAGTTCTCTTTAGTCAACAAGTAATGAATCCTACCTAGACCGGGCCCTTCCATTGAGACATCAGATTTCTTTCCAGCTGAGGGTGTGTCTAAAAATTACATCTAGGATCCAGAGCCTGAATGAGGCCCTCAGAAATTGGATACCCAGTGCCCTCTCCTATTGAGAGTGAGCTGGTATTTAAGTTGCAAGATAAAGTCCTCTTTATCCTTCCCTGTCCTCTCCTCAAGCAGAAGTAAGGCAGCTCTCTCTGAGCTGTGAGCTGTGCTGCCTCGGGTGGAGGAAGAGGTGGTGCAAGCACTCTCTTAGCAGCCCTTTTGGTATCTCACTAGGGTGTCTTCTCTGCAAGTCCTCTGGCTTTAATCCCTTCATAGCACAAGGACTTGCCTAGGAGTTCCAGTCCTCATGGCCTAGACTGACTTTCAGGTTTATTTAACTCCCCAGAGTAATTTAGCCCATGGCTGTGAGGCTTGCCAAAACTCAAATTCCAGCCACAGGGATGGGTAAATCTCCTCAGACTGGGACTCACCTAAATGTGGGCATTGGTTGGGTTCCACCTGGGGTAGGCAGCACTAAGTTCTAATGCAAAGTCCCCAAATCACTGTTCTGTCCCTCCCCAAGCACACAGATTCTCTGAACCAAGTGGCCATTGTCAAGGGATAGGGGAAGGGTCACACTGGCAATTCAAGACTTCCCTACTCTATTCAGTGCCCCTTTCAAAGATACAAAGATAAAATCAGGTACTGTGATCACTCAGTTGATTTTTGATTCTTATGAAGGTGCATTTTCATGTAAATGTTAAATTCTGTGCAGAGAACAATTGGTGGAGTCTTCTATTTGGCCATCTTGCTCTGTCTTCTCTGTCTTAATCTACTTTAAGCAGTTTTCTGGACAAGATTTAAAAACATTATTTTTTCTATTCAAATCTTGTTCATTCTTCACAGTAGAGTTGCATTTTTTGCTCTTTCCAGAATCTCTCTCTAATTAGACTGCTTACGTCTCACCCATCTCTGCTTTTGATTAAGTCCTAAGAAAAAAGTCAACATCCCACAATTAGGCATTTATTTGTTGTGATGTATTTGCTGGAAATTAATTTAAGCTACTCCTCCAGACAATTTTTTAAAATCATTTACAGTAGCTTGCAGAGAGTATTGATAATACAGGAGACATTCAATAAGTAGTTGTTGACATGTCTTGGCCTACTACTTTTTATCTCGTGAATTTAAAAAGAGGAGGAAAAAAAATAGGAATATGACTACATTAGCCAGGTTCAAGATTTCCTTGAAATCTAGGAGCAATCTCACCAATTTGAATTAACTGGTGCACATTTGATACTATGTTTGGTTAAATAGGTTATACGGTCTAAAACCTTTTGGCCCAAGACCACATTCTATTCCTAACAATTGCTGTGGACTCAGAAGAGCTTTTGTTTAGATGAGTTATTCTATTAATATTTACCAGTGTAAAAGCCAAGGAAAACCTCCCCTTTTCCCTCTGAAGGTTTTCTAAAAAGCCAAGTCTCAAAAAGCAGATTAATTGGAGAAAAGACATACAAATTTATTTAACATGTATATGCAAGAGCCTTCAGAAGATCCAAAGACAGAGGAAAATTTGTTCATTTTTATGCTTAGATTAAAAAAAAGTATGGAAAGCCATGTAAATATATTATTGGGCAAAAAATGAGTATGGTCTAATGCTGTAGCAGGAGCGACAGGGAACAAACCTCTCACACCAAACTGTGGAAGGAAGTGGTTTTTTATTCGGCTGGGAGCTTTGCAGGGCCTACTACCTCATTCACCAAGTTCCCTGAGCTGCAGCTTCCCTACCTTTTATAGGCTTACAACGCTAAAGCGGAAACTGAGGCGGAACTATGTCATTGTCCATTTGCTGGATGTCTGACCTTATAATCTCTTGGCTTCATTGATTTGCTAATTCATATGCAGCGCAAACAGGGACAAGCAAGGGAAGGGGGCTTAGAGAGACAAGACAAAAGCAACAAGCTGTTTGTTGGCTGAGGTGTTTCCAGGAGGGAGCCCGGTCTGTGGAGACGCGGCAGCATGAACCAGTGCTGGGCTCCAGCCAGCAAGGATAACATTCATCTGTAGCTCTTTCAACAGATAGAAAAGAGATACAAACAGATTTGTATCTCTTTAACAGATAGCAGAGTTGCTGGGAACTAAAGAGGGAGTCATTTTCCCAGCTCTTTGGTATTTTATTTCATTTCTTTTCCTTCCTCACCCTCCTTCCCATCTGGACGGTGGTGGGAGGGAGGAGGTGAAATTGAAGGAGGCGAGGGGGTCTCCCCTCTCAATGCTAATAGACTGAGTGAGGAAACCCAGCAAGGCCAGTATGTCTAGATTCTTCTTGACATCTCTGAGCATACATTCCTACCTCCTGGGTATGGGGCAGGCCCCTCTCTGAAATGTGGGTTTTATGACCTACAGTCAAACTAGGTGGGTCAGATAATTTAGGAGGCCAGTTTTTACACAGAAAGGTAGAGGGAAAATTAGAGTAATGTTTTTAGGTTTTATGCCTGGCTTTGGAAAAAGGCTTCTGGCTTCAATGATCTGCCTTGAAGAGGGATCCTTGTTTTTATGCCTAGCCTTGGAGAAGGCTGGGACTGAGAGACAGGAGAACAGGGAAAGATCAGAGAAAATCTTTTCCTTCTGAAGCTACTTCTAAGGATTTAATTTGGGGGTATTGGTTTCTGAGCCCCAATACCATATTAGAAATTAAATCTGGGAAAATTTTAAAACACAGAAATATATAAGCATGTATTGCATTAATCATCAGAGCAATGATACCACATATCATGTGGCCTCTGAAAAACACCCACTGCACACTCAGGAGAGGATTAGGGTGAATAAGTCAAATAATATCCTCATATAATAATGAAAATACTTTTACTTCTTGGGCCCTTTGAAAGGATATGGGTAGGGTGACATTTTTCCCCAAACTAAATTTTAGAACTACTACTCTTAATGAACTAAATGTTACCAATCTGTTAAAAAACTAATCCTGATCTTTGGAGGTCTATGGAAAAAAACGGAACTGGAGTGTGTCATGTGGTCAAAAAGGTTTTATGTTCCATTGTCCCTCTATCTAGTCAATGGTTTAGAGCTAATGAAAAATAGTGCCCACTAGCAATCCCGGCCTGTCCCCACAAAGCTACATCATCTTTTCAGTTTTTCTCGAATGTGGTCAGAAGATCACCGCTTAGAATCAGTAAATAAACTACAGATAACTGGGCTCCAGTACAGACCAATTAAATTAGAATCTCAGAGGTAGAGCCAAGGAATCTGCTATTTTAATACCATACCCAGGTCAGTCTGTTGCTCAATAAAACCTAGAAACCACAGAAATAACCAAGTTTCCAGGTCACTCTGAAGGTTTGCAATGCTCCATTTGCTCTCATTTGACCATAGGCCAAAAGACTCAGTACCTCTATAAAGGTTGGTCACTTTGGCTCAGATTATTATAGGGCAGTTCAGGCTTTGCTACCTGAGTAATAGTACTTTAGAAATTTCCTCTAGAAATTTTCTAAGAGGCCCTTCCTTATTGCTTTGCCTTCAACAATCTGATCTTTCATTCTGTTGAACTCCCACACTAAGTAAACACATATATCAATTTATGACACTAAGAACTAGAGGTAGAAGATCTGAAATAGTTAAAAAATAAAGGCAAATAGATGACTCCATAGCTCTTGCAACTATCCAGGACCTTTAAACAAACACTTATGTCAGCAACATGGGCATACAGCATAGTTCAGACAAGAATTAAGAATGGTCTCTCTGGATAGGCTTTATTATTATTTTAATTTTGAGTTTCATCAGCAAATTTTCCTGCACACTGAATTATAGCCAGTCTATAAAAGTGTTACACTTCCTCCAGCAAGCTATTTATTTGACCACTTGAGAGGGATGTAGAGAAGGCCTCTGGGTGAGAAATTTTTTTTTTTCCTCTAAAGTAACAAATTGTTCAGAGAATCAATCAATCAAATCTTCACTATCAGGAAACCATGCAACATTCTTTCTTCCCTAGGCCTTTCTCTTTAATCATCACACGCTTTCAGTGATTCCTGTTGTGAAACGCAAGATTCTAAAGCCCAATTAAATATGTAGTCAAATATAAAAATGCACTCTTTATTCGAACACAGCTACTACATTAAATATAACAATGGGTGATTTATGTAGTGCCAATTGAAAAGTTTAAAGCATTATACACCATAGGGTTTTTTAAATAGTGCGGTTAATCCTCACCACCTTAATGATTTAGGAAAAGAAAAACGGCCTTATATGTAGGAGGGATAGGTGGCCACCTACACAGTGCTAATTAAATTGTGCCAAGAAGTCTTCTTGATCCAGAAATATCACCCATGGTTATATTAACCTATCATGTGTGAAGTGACTTATAGTTTGCAGAACAATTTCAAATAATTATATTTAATTTTCCAACAGTCCTGAAATAGGTAGGAAAGGTGTTATCATCCCTATTTTACATTAAAAACACTGAGTCTAATATGTACAAGGAAATTATTACATTTAAACCACCTAGTATGTGACCATCATTATTCACACATTACTTAATATAATTCTCTCTCTAATCCTATGTTACAGATAAGGAGAGTGAGGTTCAGAGTAGTTAAGAAACTCATCCAAGGTAACACAGTTCATAAGTAATAAAGCTGAGATTTGAACCTACCTTTGTGTCCTTATGATTCCAGAGTCAAAGCTCTTAATTTCAAAAAGCAGATTCATTTTTAATAAACTGAGAGTTTTCAACATGAATTTCCAGTCTTATTTATAAGCAAGATGAAATTAATCTAAAATATATATATATTTTCAAACCAAGTGCTCAAGAAATTAAACATGCCCTCAATTCCTTGGCTCAGCAATTAAATCTGACATGGCAAATACATATATGACACCATTATAAATTTATGGACTGATGGTTTCTGTAAACTTTAACCTGTTTTCATTAACTTTTCTCATTTTACTTGTTAGTTAATGTTTGCATCTCAATTTATATTATATGCCATATATGAACATAAACATTGTTTTTATTTTTTAATTTATATATTTCTCTAATTCAGAAGGGTATTCTCCAGGGTTGTTATTAATACCTCACTTGCATGACTCAAGAGCTGCCCCAATTTCACCACACACACACACACACACACACACACACACACACACACACACACAAAATCATGGAAATAATATGAGAAACCCTATATGTTCTACATGTGCAGCTTAAGAGCTCAACATTAATTAAATCTTAATATTGATAGTTCTGGGCTCATACTGTTAGTAGTTCCTCAGTAAATGGTCACTTGGTGCTGTCCCATAACCAATTCCTATCATCTGTCACCCACCCCCATTGCTCCAAGACAGTGTTTTCAGTCCTCACCATCTTGCCATATTATTAACTAATACTTCAATCACTTGCTGCATCCCTGCAGAAGCAGACTTTCTGGGATGCGAGCATTACAGCTTGGATGATTTCTTTATTGCAAAACTGCCTCTGGATGAGTGTCAATGAGTCCATGCATTAAAACAAAGCTATACTCAGATTTGGTACACATGCTTTTACCTGATCTACTTTTTGATTGACCTAGAACTATAATTTGGAGGCCACATGTTTAAATAAATGAAATATTGGCTTTGGTGTCAAATTGGCTGTATGTGAATATTGTTTGCCATTTACTAGTTTTTGGACCATGGGAAACTTCTACTTAACTCCTGACTCCCTTCTTCTTCATTTATAAAATGAGCATAATAATAATAGCTGCATTAATAGCTTGTTGTGACCATTAAATGAGTCAATGTATATCAAATGTTGGGTATACAGTAAGTGGTAAAAAATTGATTTTCTTTTACTTCCTGCTTTTTAAATTTTCATCTCACTTGCCCTGCTGCTACTTAATTTCTGGCTCTGACCCCCATGAGAGCCAGAAAAATGTGTGATATAGTTGAGGAAACTTCTGATAGCTTCTGATTTGTATGAAGAAATAACCTGTTTGGAAGTAATTGCCATGTGACCTGTTTTAATACAAATATGTAAATATTTAAATCTGAAACAAAATACTCTGTAAAAGTAATAATAGTCTATTGAACCATATAGCTAGATCCAGCAGTGAAGCATATATTGTTATTTGCTTTTGCCAGTACTAGTGGTGAAATAGCCACACTCTCACCTGTTCATTCTCATCAATTACCACACAGAGTTTGCAGGACAGCTGGTGGTGGAGAAGACAGGACTACTGCCTATAGCTGTGTAATAAAATAATGCTGCTTGACCCATTTTGGAACGTATCATGCTTCCATGATTCTCATGCTTTAATACATCGAATTAAATGGCTACAGAATCCTCAAAAACATGTTATATCATCTAGAAGCACTTTTTGGACATCATAAACTTAGAGAATTTTTCACAGACATAGCTATATCACATTTTGAAAGTGAGCAAATGGATAGGATTTTCTGATGACTGCCTCCCCCGAGATCAACATGACAATTCCTTTATAAGCTATATGGAAACAGAGAAATTCATTCTCATGTCTTTATATCCTGAATTCTTATCTGAAGCAAAAAGAGAAAGGATGTATTTTAAATGATGCTTTGCCTTCTTTTCACATCTGCAAAACTTATTTTAAAAAAAACATAGCAACCTAATTTTGGTAGATCAATCACAATTTTTCTAAAATTTGAAATTTGGTTTCATTGTATTGCCCATGCTGGTCTACAACCACTGGGCTCAATCCATCCTCCTGCCTCAGCCTCCTGAGCAGCTGGGATTACATGTGCATGCCACCATGCCCAACAATCACATTTCTATTAAAGTCATAATTGCTATGTAAAAGTAAATATATGTTTCTACAGATCTTACTTAGCATTTCAATATAGTCACCAAAATTTTTTGAGAGGTACATGAATGATATCTGGAACTATGTCATGCATAAAGAAACTATGGGTAATGAAAAGCCTTTATAGCCTAGCTACTGCTATGATTTGAAGATCCCCTCCAAAACTCATGTTTAAATTTAATTGCCATTATGACGGTATTAAGAGGTGAGACTACTAATACAAAATGAGATCACAAAGTCTCCACTCTCATGAATAGACTGATGTTGACAAGGCAGTAGTGAGTTTGGTATTGCTAGAGTGGGTTTATATGAAAGTGAATTTGACTATCTCTTGCTTGCTCTCTGTTACTCCCTTTTGCTTCCAACTTTTTTTGTGGGATGACACAGCAAGAAGGCCCTTGCCAGAAGTCAGTTCCTTAATACTGGACTTTCCATCCTCCAAAATTGTGAAAATAGATTTCTTTTGCTTATAGATTACCCAGTTTTAAGAAATATGCTATAGCAGCAGAAGATGGACTAAGACAGCTGCTTTGCCAACTAAGCTGTTTTTTGGCAAATTTTCAACCTTCATTACCCATGTTTCTCTCTCCCAAACTGTTATTTAAATGAAGTAAAGAAAAAGGCATAAACTTTATTACTGCATTTTCAATGCTCAATGGATGATTGAGTTAGCCTGATAGCTTTTTGTCAAAAGGAAGGTTTTGAGATAGTTTTCTGTAACTTTGAAATTTGAATTTCTTCAAATATTTATTTATGGGTAAAACTTCATGAATTATCTGGTTGATCTCTAGGGAGTCTGATTGGTAGTTTATATTTCTATTTCTGCCAAATATGAGGCACAGTTTAGATTTAAAATAAGACCTACAAAATGCCAAAATTTTTTCTTTATTCTTACCTCTATAACCGTTCTTCCCATAGAATGACATCTCCTTTTATGTCCATGTATATTGTATCCATTTTTCAAAACACAGCTGAAATTTAATCCCACATAAACTGTGTCATCAATACTTTAACCCACAATCATAATTCCTTCTTCTGAATTTCCACTGTGGTCTTAGCTTATACTAGGCAGCTAATGGTTTGTGACTATTTTTTATGTCATTCTTCAATAATTTTATAGATGTTATTTCACCTCCCTAGAAAATTAGAACATTCCTTGAAGTCCATATGAATTGTGTATTTAACTTTTTTAGTAAAATCAACACTTAATACAATAGTGAATGTATGCAGTAGGCATTTGATAAATATGCACTATTTACACAAAGGAAAACAAGGTAAAAACAAAATATGAGCTAATATCCATAAATTATACACTTCATGGCTTTGGAAAATTCTTGGTGCCATGGTCATTGTCATTGTTCCCAGCAATTTGGTTCCTATATTACATTGTATTCTATATAAACCAATTAAGATGATATCTTACCAAACAGGTATTTCTTTTTTTTTGTTTTTTGTTTTTTCCAGAACAAACAGGTATTTCTAGGTAAAAATATATTATTATTATAATTTGATAAGAACAGAAGGCATTCCTCAGGCTTCATTGCTATTATCAGGAAAGCAATATGCAACCTATTATACTGGAACTATTTATCTAAATGTGATTCACCAACTATTAGCAAGCATTAGCCCAACTTGTGATTTCCCTTCTGATACAGCAAGCACTAAAAGAGCTTTAACACTCCACAACAATAATATTGCTAATAATATATATATATATATTTTAACATAAGGACAAGGTGCAGAATAAACTGAAGCAAGAATAGAAACAAGACCTGGACAATCAAGAGATTACTCAATAGTAAACCATGCTAGGCAAGTGAACAGATTCTTCTGGGAAATGTGTTGGAAACATTACACTTTCTTGTATAGATGGAGACAACACACTCTGGCAGGAAGATGTGGACTTGGAGACCCAAAAGGTCACTTCTCTATGAGTTGTGTTGATTTGCAGTAGTGACCATTTCTTTACGTTAGTACCTTGTACTTATGTACTATTCTTTCTCTCTCTCACACACACACAGATACACAGATACCGCATACCTAAAAATTGAAGCACATGGTGTTTGAGTCTGTTATCTTTCCTTAAGAGAAACGAAATACACATTACTGTTGAATTGTAGCAGCATATGCTAATATTGAAAATAAGGAAGACACCATCTTCAAGGTCTAGCCAGCAGAGCACAAATCTTATGTAAATTTAGGCAGGCTTGCCAGGTTTATGACTTTATCCTAGAGCATTAGTGATCTTGGATAAGGGGATAGTCATTGTAATTTCAGAGCAATTAATCTGTAGATCAATGTCAGAAAAGAAAGCTGGGAAAGTACGCTTTCTTAAAGTGAGGGAGGTGGATGAAATTTAGGATGGAAAAACAGAAAGTGCGCTATGCAAAACAGTAACAAGGCCAAATCTGAGCTAATATTTATAAATTTATGACATCTGTTATGCTTTTTTTCTGACCCTCCTCACCTGAGAGAAATTTCCAGTGCTCTATTACAGAAAATACACACACACACACACACACACACACACACACACACACAGAGAGAGAGAGAGAGAGAGAGAGAGAGAGAGACAGAGAGAAGTGCAAGATGAAGGAAATAACTACAATGGGAGGGGTTAAAAAATAATATCACAATGATTCTTAGATGAGTTCTTGTTTCATCTTCACAGATAGAAAAGCCATTTATCCCCCAAACCTCTGTTCCCCACCAAGTTAATAACATGCATCTCCCAAATTGGAAGTTTAAATTACAAGATTAGGCACAGTACTCTGCTCAAAGTGTTTTCAAATTTGAGGAGACTTGACAACTACCTTTTATAACTAAAACTTCAGAAGTAACTCTTTAAAAAATATCATGCTTCCATGATTCTAAATCCTTCTTGAAATGATTTTTCTTTTCACTGCCCTGCATCAGAATTAAGGCAGTGAATTCCTTTACCACCCATCTACTACTGTGCAAACACCAGTTCCACATTTAAGTTCAAAGGAGTGTCACAGATTCATCCCCACCCACCACCCTCCCCACTCCTTTTCTCCCTCCCTTCCCTAGCAACTGGTAACCCCAGAAAGAGAACTCCAAATCTAGAAAGAAGCAGTTGGTCCCTGCCTTCATTCGAGTGCCAAGCCTCTAAGGCAGAAGCAGGAGTCATTTCTCCAGACTGGGCTGGCCTGTGTGGGTGTTCAGCTGGCTATCTCCACCACCTCAGGAAAGATATCCTGATCAAATTTATTCATGGCTTGTATTGAAAATGTGTAAGTACAAAACCGAGTACAACTGTTTAATTTTGAAGGCAAAGTCAGTTTGAATTGCTTTATTGTGTAACTGGGACAGGGATGAGTAGGTTGGAGGAGATGTGGGAGGAAACTGCAGAAAAAACTTGAAGGATATAAATTTAGTTACGAAGAATACTGGATTTAAGAATGGCAACTTTGAATTGTAATTTTGAAAGAAAATTGGCAAATCCCTAGTCTTAACATTGGAGTTTAAACATGAGGAAATTCTTACTCTACGGTGTGGTATTGGTTGAATGAAAGAAATTGGTAACAAAATTTGGTGTAAGTGTTGAATGATGCCTTAGGAAGAGAAACTTATATGTTTATTAACATAACTATTCTTTGACTTCTGTGAAGAAAAATATATTTTACCTCAGAAGACATTCCAGAACAATATTGCCAGAATCTGAATGCCAGGATTAGTGAATCATAGATTCTAGAGGGACTTGAAAAAGCTGGTATTTTCTATTATATGCTTACTATTAAGCTATGTGGGTCTTCTAGGCTTTCTTGCTACCTTGTAGAGGTGAGGAAATGAGGAATGAAATAGGCCACTGGGTAGTCATGAGGGGCAGTCATGTAGCCTAGCACTAAAGAAGCCACCTGGGAAAAGGCCAGTGGACTGAGCAAGTATTTGGCTACATGTAAGAGAGAGGGCACTCTTTTTTTCCCTGGTATATTTCAGTGAGCTCAGTCAATTACATATTTTAGCTATTTTCTGGTTACTGCATTTCCATTTTTATTAGCTTTTTGATTTCTGTTTTTGCCAGCCTTGGAGGGCACGCCCCCTCACCCATGGTAGTAGCTGTGGACAAAAATGGGAACCAGGAGCTGCACCACGACATGCCCCTGCAATGTCTGAGTTCCAAGTTGGAGGATGACGCAGAGCCCTGGGGTCAAACTCAAGTACCGCTGAGACCTTCCGTCAATGTGCTGACTGATCTGGCTAGAGAGCAACTGGAGTGCCCCTCTGAGATAACAGGATCCTGCATTCCTGTTCATAGTTTGAGAGCTCTCATACACTCCTATGAGCCACCACCTGCTGTTGCAGAAGAGTCCCTAGCAACAGCAGAAGTAAATAGCTCTGATGCACTGGCAGGCTGGGGGCAGGAGGGAAAGGATACTATTAATGTGTCCTGGGAAGTCTCTGGTGGTCCTCCTGCACTGATAGTAGGGGGCACAAATGTCAACAATGGGGGCACTGAGAGAGGTAGTAATAATGCAAGGTTGCATGTGGCTTTGCCACGAGGTAAAGGGTTCTTTCCACCCAGGCGCCCACAAGTGAGAGGCCCTTCACATATTCCCACCCTTAGATCAGGGATAGTAATGGAGGTGCCTCCCGGAAATACACGAATAGCCTGCAGGGGAAAGCTGGCTCATGTTTCTTTTCCACTCAGGGGCCCATGCCACCCCATGCATAATTGGCCAAGGCCTATACCATTGTCTTCCAGTACTCCAGGTTTACCTTCTTGTTCTACCGCTCATTGCTTCATCCCTCCTCGACCTCCAATTTTCAATCCATTTCTCACTATGCCTATTCCTTTGGCTCCTCCTCTGATATTTGGTCCTCCACTGCCTTCTTATTTTGCCCATTTCCATTCTGGGGGAATGCCAACTCCTGCATCACCCACCAGAGAGCACAGCTGATGGCAAAAATTAATAAAAGAGGAAAAAAGGATTGTGGAAAGAGGTGAAAGTTATTCATGCATGCTTTTACATTTTACACCTTGTACCCTCCCACACTCTGTTTACCACTAATGTGCCCTACATACTGGAGATTTAATAAAGAATGTGAAGTTTAAAATGTTGTAAATTATTTTTCAAAATACCACCCCAGGAACAAAAGGCTTGGATTTTGTGTTCTATCTTTAAGGTAATTAAAACAGAAACAAACCTGTCAGCGTTTTCTAAATAGCTTAGTTAAATGACTGTTACTATTTTTTCCCCATTTATTTATTTTATTGCATTTTAAGTTTTGGGTTACATGTGAAGAACATGCAAAATTGTTGCATAGGTACACATGTGGCAGTGTGATTTGCTGCCTTCCTCCCCATCACCTACATCTGGCATCTCTCCCCTTGCTATCTCTCCCCAGCTCCCCACCCCACACCGCCCCTCCCCTATTTCCCCCCAACTGACCCCAGTGTGTAGTGCTCCCCTCCCTGTGTCCATGTGTTCTCATTGTTCAACACCCGCCTATGAGTGAGGACATGCGGTGTTTGATCTTCTGCTCTTCTGTCAGTTTGCTGAGAATGATGGTTTCCAGGTTCATCCATGTCCCTACAAAGGACCCAAACTCATCGTTTTTGATGGCTGCATAATATTCCATGGTGTATATGTGCCACATTTTCCCCATCCAGTCTATCATCGATGGGCATTTGGGTTGGTTCCAGGTCTTTGCTATTGTAAACAGTGCTGCAATGAACATTCGTGTGCACGTGTCCTTATAGTAGAACGATTTCTATTGATTTGTCTTGCAGTGTGACTGGGGAGGGCGGTTAGGTTCTTCCTAGGCTAGGTTGGGGAATCTCTGTCTGCCCAAGGCTATAAGGGGTGCTCAGAGTTTGATGGCTGAATTAAGACAAGGTCTGTGAAGGGAGCCTGAAGTCCAGACAATAGAGAAAACATAAACAAACAGTAAAAGAAGCTAGATGAGATTGAAGTGAGAGCAATAGAGCCACATTTAGCACTCATAGGCAGAACCAGGTTGAAAAGTCAGGAAAGAAGGAGGAAGGAAGATGGAAGAGTATTCTTAGACCACTGCTTAAACACGAACTGGTGTTTATGTTTTAACTTTTTCTTGTTGCTAATTACATAGTGTATATAGCTCTGGCTTATTAAAAGTCCAAAATCAAGGTGGAACAGGACTGATCCTTTCACCCTTTGTCTGAACAAAGAGCTCACTATATGTATTAGCCCATTCCCACACTGCTAATAAGAACATACCCTAGACTGGGTAATTTATAAAGGAAAGAGGTATAACTGACTTACATTTCCACATGGCTGGGAAGGCCTCAGGAAAATTTCAGTTAGGGCAGAAGGGGAAGCAAATACATACTTCTTCAAATGGCAGCAGGAGAGAAAAGTGCAGAGTGAAGATGTGGAGGAGCCACTTATAAAATTAACAGATTTTGTGAGAACTCACTCATTATCATGAGAACAGCATAAAGATAACTGCCCTTATGATTCAATTACCTCCCAGCGGCTCCCTTCCACCACAGACACATGGGGATTATGGGAACTACTATTCAAAATGAAATTTGGGTGGTGACACTGCTAAACCATATCACTATATGCTCAGAACTTTGAAGTGCAAATGAAAATACTTTACTCACATGGAAATATTTTTCTCAGATACTGCTTTGTTTGCACTTCTCCTAATTTTTGCCATTATAATGACAATTCTGAGAGGTTATCAAAATGTTCAGATGGGAGCTTTTAAAATTTCAAGTAATGAAAATAAGGACGCAGCTTGCAGTATGAAGTGATGTACATTTTGACAGCTTTATAACAATTCACTATATAGTAAAATGCCCTAAAACATAGTGCTATTGTACATGAACAACGAATCAACTAGAAATGTCTGAAGAGGACACTTCTTCAAATAAGCATTTTTAATATTCAGTGCTGACAGATTAGGTGATATTACCAGTTAGATAGTGGCTGAAAAAATGTGCCAGAGACAAAACCCAATAATGAATTTTTAGCACCAAAAAAGAGTCATTTGCTATTCTGGTGAGAAGGACACATAGATTCATCAAGTTTCTTTTATTTGTTTCATAATAAGTCATTCTAAATGTACAGGTGGTATTCTAAGGTTTAGCAGGAACATCTGGATAGTGCCTGATAAAATTCCTTTCACCCTGTGTATGTCCTGAAGCTGGCATAATTCCATCAATTCACCGTGGTGGATGGAACAGAAGTATTCAGCAAATCTTTGTACAGCTGCTCATGATGAGTTAGCTTAGTCCCAGTGTACTAAATATTTATTGAATTTTAATCCTTATGAACAGAGAAGTTGGGCATGCTTATAGTCATCAAAAATATCTTTTGAGTCAGATGTTTAAAGATATTTTGACAAGAAATCAAGTTGTCGTGTCAATAATAGTGCTATATCTCTAGAGAGTTGCCAAAAGGTGTGGTAAGTGAAAGCAGGACAAGATTCGTTTTCCTTCTCAAAGGAAGTAAGTAGCTCAGATCAACACTCAGAAAAACTTAACTTACAATTAATTAAAGAAATCCATGACAAATTCACTAGAACAAGCAAGTGACATCAATACAATTGGCTCATTTTCAATTCTCTTTTCTCAACCTTTGTGTGTTTTTTATTTTCTATGTCATGTCTAAACACTGAACACCAATAGTAAACAATAATGACTACCTATTAGCAAATTGAGGCGCTGAAGTTTTATTTATATGTCTAAGGTGCAGGATAAATATGTTTTCTTTAGTTTATGAAGAGTTCTGTGCCTATATAGCCAGTTTCAATGGATGCAAGTATCAAATAAGCCTGGAATCCTGCTGTTAAATGCAAATGCAATGCAAATATTTTTGTTTATACATAGCTTCTGCATAGATTACTGTATTAGTTTGTTATCACACATGGCAGTGTCCTCAATGATAGAAAAACATCTGTTTTTAAATAAATGACTCACACTAAAGTTGCTATTTTAGAATTATTCTGGTAGACTATGAGCCATATTAATCCTATACCATAACATGCTATTTATCTTGGAAAGCACTCATAAAGCAATGTATTCAACACTCTTGAATATATATTATTTATTTTTATTCTCTGTGGCTTAAATAGAGTCTAGCCACAAAAGAGAAAGCTGAACATCAACAAAGTAGTCCTTTTCTCTGGTAATCATGGTAATTGGTTAAGTATTTCCTATTCAAAGCTCTAATCATGGTCACAAGAAGATTCATGTTATACTGTTTATTATTTATAGTTCTCATTATATTCTTTGTCACGAGACTGTAGCATCAGAATTTTAATGTCCTCTATATTCTCTAGAAGACAATAATAAACTACAACATTGACCTTTTACATGTCTACAGTATAATTCCTTAGCCATTTCCATTTTTCAGTGTTTACAACTTCTGTAGCCTGGGTGCAAAAGGTACACATGCAGCCAATGAAACTGCAGAATACTGAAAAGGTTAAAGTTCAAAGTTATGAAATGTTTGAAGTTTATAGTCTTTCATAAACTAGAATGCTATTAACATGCCTCATTCTTCTGAGAATTATTCCAACAAAAACACTAAACAGGACCAAATTATTTATTTTCACTGGAGTCTTAAGGTTGAAATAACAGTGCTATCTTTATCCACCATGAAACAAGTGGCTCATTGTGAGGTTGTTGCTAAATAATTGAGTAGCACATATATAATGGGAGAGAAAAAAATCATTCCATAACTGTTATGTAGTACTATAACAATAGCTTTGCATGATCACATATTACTGGGAGATAATTTGTCAAGTCCCTAAATAAAGAGCTATGTAAAATGACCCTATTTCAAGGCAAATGGGCCAAAGCCAGGGATAAAATACATTTTATACAGGTAAAAAACATAATGTCATGTCATAGGGTAATTCCATAGCTACCACAAAATCTTGCATTTCATCTTTATAATGAGGTGTATTGAGTGGTATTTCCATAGAAAAATAAATTGATAAGACTGAGTTAAATAAAATAACTCATCTATTCCTTTTTTTT
>NW_016108067.1:19815-44928 GCF_001604975.1 Cebus imitator | reverse complement strand
TTCACCATGTTGACCAGGATAGTCTCGATCTCTTGACCTCGTGATCCACCCGCCTCGGCCTCCCAAAGTGCTGGGATTACAGGCTTGAGCCACCATGCCTGGCCGCAACTCATCTATTTCTTTTTGGTGATATTACTTGTTTTCTTATAATAATAATAATATATAGCATTTAACAAATGAAGTCTAGATTTGAGAAGTTAGAGAAATTGTGCTTCATCATGCAATCTTTTTTCTTAAGTGCTTGGGAAGGTGCTACTCTTGCTAAACAGTGATTAAATATATGCACTTTCTCACCCTCCTTTGAGGACCTTACTGTCACTGCAAAAATCTTTCCAGTGTTTACATTTTTCAAAAAAAAAAAAAAAAAAAACCTCTCAGTTTAACTTATTTTCATGAAAGTGACTTGGCTCTGGCTTTTTGGGAATGAAAGAGTATGCTGTATTATTTTATACAGGTAAACTATATTTTTTCTCAACTCTGAAACTTCCCCTCTTCAAGTAAAATAAAACAATATAAATAAAGCCCATAAATTCATCAATCCTACAACAAAGGACTTTGTCTATCTAAACATGCTTGATCATATAATTTGCTGGGAAAATTACATTTGTAGCAGTTTTATCAAACATCCTGATTGTAAAAGCTGTGACTCAGAGGCAAAGCAATACAGGGAGCATGGGGGAATGGATGGTGTTTGTGTATGTGAGAAGGAGAAGAACAGATGGATAAAGACTGAAGATTAAAAATAGAGAGGGGTAGTGACACTGTCAGTTGAGAAGAAATGAAATTCTTTAGAACAGGAAGCAGCTGCAAATTGGAAATACTGTGGGAAAATAATAAATTTTGATGTGGAGAATATAATCCAGAGAAAACAGAATGAAGTGGTTTGAAAAAAAGTAGTATTATGGGTTAAGTGTTTCATGACAGAAAAATCTATGTGCAGAAGCCACACATTTGAGGGGGTGGGGATGAGATTATTAAAGAAATACTATCCAGTCTTCCTAAAAATGAATCCATCTCCACTGCTTCATTCCTTCCTATAAATATCATCTCTCCTTAGATAGCAGCCGATCTCACATTCCCTATGCCAAACTGGAAACACTTTCTGGTTTAGGTTTCATTAATCCCCCAAGCTGGCCTTGACAAGCAAACACATCATCATCAAGGTTAGATTCATTAGTGATGTGGGTATGCAATGAATTGGGCTCAAACAAGAATGTTTTTTCTTAAAGTTCTCAAATATACCAGACCTTCTTTTTTTAATTTGAACTTTAATAATTTTTCTCTAGTGAGGTACACAAGTGATTTTCTAATTTTATCTTTTATTCCTCCCCACAAAATTATAATTTCTTAGGTAGAATTGCTGACATTATTTAAGCACACTTCATCCAGAAACCAAGTAATTCATTATGTTCACCAGGGGGATATTTATAACTACTTTAGATATAAAATTTCTGTACATTTTATTCATCCTCACTGATACTTGATAGCTAATTAGTAATGCATTCCACGATAAACAGGTGAAGTACAGTGTTTAATGCCCTAAATAAAAGGTTGATATCTATAAATAGAGCAATTTTTAAAATGTATTAGTAATTAGTCACATCTGGAGAAAAATAGTCAAACTTAATGTTTCATAGTTTAAAACTACTTATAAGATAATCTATAAAGATCATCAGTAAAACCATTGATAATTCCATGTCTAGAAAACAACATGAGTTAAAAAATAATCTCCTCAGAGTTTATATGAACTGTTACAACTTCAGTACTAGATATTTTCACAAATCAATTGCAATCTGCATGCATCCAAAAGTGTAAAAGTTTATAATTAGTTAACATTGCTAACTTTACAAGTAGAATGAATCCATGAACATGTCATTTCAAAACAGTGTCAAAGTTCCTTTCTCCTTTATTTACTGTATACGAAGTGAAGTTATATAAGGAAAATGGTAATTACAATGCCTAAATATTCTCTATACTGAACTTGATACTTGATGTTATTCTTTTAACATGGCCAGCAATGGAGGTTGCAAAGGAAAATCAACCCTTGACTGAAAAACTGTTAAAAAGCCATTCAATTTTGGGTCTTAGGCTTTTCTAGCCAAAACAAACAAGCAAACATAACAATGTATAAAGCAAGGAGCCCAGGGGCTTAAAAATTAGCTATTCATTATCTGCCTTTATTAAATGTAAAATATATTCAATAAATACTCTCCTTAGAGTGCAACAGAGAATTAAAATGAAATAGATAACTGTGGAAGTAACTGATTACTAACAAAAATTAATTTTTATCAGTAACAGAAAGTATACTCTTTATGGTTTAATGGGTTTTCATATGCTCGCGAGTCTTTATTTAGAATTTCCACTTCTTCTGTTGGTCTGACAGATACTTAATTTACAGATAGAAAAACTGAGACTTCAAAGATTTTGTGATTTGACTAAAAATAAAATGTTACTATGTTGTGGAGTCAGGATCTTCTTGTTAAACTACATTTCGAAATGTATTTTAAATATATTAAAGCTATAAAGGTACATGGTAAATATAAGGAAATAGTATAAAAACCAGAAGAATATTATGTACTCTTGACTTTTCTTTTCATGAAAATAAATCATCTAAGAACATTCTAAAATATTATTTTAAATTGTGCCAAAATAGTCATAAACAGATTGAAAAGCAAATGACAAACTATTGGAAAAGTTGCAATGTATTTAGAAAACGGATAAATATTCTTAATATATAAACTATTTACATGAGTCAATAAGAACAGTTGTATATATCTATAGAAAAATGAATAAATGACTCAAAAAAGGTAATTGACAAAAGAAGAAATAAAAATAATCAATAAAAATAATAAGTTCATAAATGCAACTTAAATTAATAATTATAATTTCTATCTATCAAAATGGAAAAGTTTGGTTTATGTAATTACATTTATTGTTAGAAAAGATTTGGGCAAATGAGTGCTCTCATACTATCTGTGGGAGAATAAATAGCAGAACTTTTATTGAGAGCAAGTTAAAACAGAAAACAAATCCCTTACAATTATAATATTCTTTGATCCAAAAATTTCACTTATTGGAGTTTAGTCTGAGGAAATAATCATGAATATCAATAAAGGTTTAGATACAATATGCTAATCTTAGCTTATAATATGTCTATTATGGCATCAAAAAGATCAGGAGTAAACTAAATATTCCAAAATAGATAATTGTCTAATTAAAATTGTGGTAAAATCAAATGATAGAATACATAATGTCACCATTGGAATAATAACAGACAACTACGATTTTAAAAATGAAAACTTCTATATACATTTTAAGTGAAATATAGTTTTAAAAGAGTTTGAAAATATCATTTTCTTATTTTTACCTATCTATATTTTTAAATTTTTATAATTATTTTTACTATTTCGATTAAACTTTAGATTTGTGATAAAAAGGAGATAATAACATACAATTTCTAATGTATCTTTCAGCTTTACATTTCAATGATTTCAATATTTCAAATAGAAACCATTATATTACAATAGAAAAAATAATGCTATAGATATTTTATATCCATAATTATAAATAAATGAGCACCCAGAGAAAGTCCAAATAAATCAAGTGTGATGGCAGTAGACACAAAAGTCTATGTCAAAAAAGTTTATGCAAGACAAACTGTGGAGCACCATGCTATTGCAAAGTTTTATTTCTTTATGCTTAGTGAAATGAGGCCAAGGACTTGATCTTTACTTTTATACTTTTACACTTGTTTTCATAGGCACTGAGCATCAGTGGATTAAGGCTGGCCAGGATGGGATAGGAACCAGGAAGTTGAGCAAAAAAATGGAATCTGTTTTGTACCACAATGGCTGTACACTTTGTACTCTGCACAATGTCGTCTAGAGGTACAAGTGAGGATTGAAATTAAGCTTACACTCTGCTTACTAAGCAGGATACCCGAGGAAGGGCAGGTTTTTCTAATTTGTCTGCCCAGCGTGAGTGCCTTTTTCTAATTTGTCCACAGAGCAGTAGATACTAGTTGTGTCTCAGGTTAATAACCAATGACTCCAAACATCTTTTTATCAAATAAGACTGTAAAATTGTTAAAAATCATCTTAGTTTAAAAAAAAAACACATTTGCTATGTTTATAGAATTAAAACATAATTGCCATTCAACAGGCCCAGCAAATGATCTAAGATTAGCAGGCTCTCACCTGTAAATTACCTGCTAAAAGCTACCATTAGACATAGAAAATGGATTCATGTGAAAAAATAAGTTAAAAATAAAATCAACAAGAGGTGGTTGTTTTAATGGTATTTCTACAAAGGAAAAAACCCATGACGCATCTCTCCTGCACCTGTATAACAAATACTTTAATAGAAATAACATAAAATTATAGTCAGAACCCTGAAACCAAAGCACCAGGGCAGCATTTCAAATACACTTTGGAAAATTACAGCTATGACTTATACTATTAGGATATTAAAAGTAATAACAATGAAATTTACAATAAGCATTCAATATAATAAGCCTGCAAATATAGGCTAAATATAATTCTTATAAAGTCTACCCTTTAAAACATATGTTGAAATCAGGTGCAATTATATTAATGAGGCACTTCCCATGAGCAAACTAATTTTGCTCCCTGAATACATTTAATATGCCCTGGGATTTTACTTATATGTATTTTCACTTTATTTGTATTTACTTACTTGTTTTTTGTTTTTGAGAGGGAGTCTCACTTGCTCTGTTGCCCAGGCTGGAGTGAAACGGCACGATTTAGGCTGACTACCTCTGCCTCCCAGGTTCAAGCAATTCTCCTGCCTCAGCCTCCTGAGTAGCTGGGATTACAGGCGCCCGCTACCACGCTCAGCTAATTTTTGTATTTTTAGTGGAGATGGGGTTTCACCATGTTGGTCAGGCTGGTCTCGACTTCCTGACCTCGTGATCTGTCCACCTTGCTGGGATTACAGGTGTCAGCCACTGTGTCAGCCTTTTCTCTATTTTTTAAGGGTGAGATAACACCGGAGTCCTTAAATGGAAATTCATCATGCAACTCAGCTGTATTCACATTTCTAGTGAAGAAGCTTATTTAACAATTTCTTAGAAGATGTCTCTTGGGTTTAGCTGTTGGCAGCAAATGATGTATAATTAGCGCTTTTATGTGGAATTAACAAACAATCTTGTTAGTTCATTACTTTTTAATATTTGCATCAGTCTTCTAAAGCAGATTAAGAGCAACTATAATTTCCATATGCAAGATTTGGTAACTATAAAGCTCAGAAAATGTTCACTTAAATCAAAACCATGCTACAGTACTGTGTCTTCCGTTTATTTTCTCCTCACATTCCCTTTCAGTCTACCCAGACCCTCAACAACATAGATTTTGGCAAATTTTATTTTAAATGAATGAAACTGGCATTTTGGTTTGACCTACCCTGCTCACTAATAAAATGGAACAAAATTTATTCAATATTTTGTCTGTCACTGATTATTCTGGAAAATAAATATTCATGATTTCTTTTTTTTTTTTTCAAACATAATAAAATAATGTTATAAATAAGACCTTTTAAAGTTAAATTGGTTAGTTCCGAAATACTGGCTTTGAGGAAGCTATGGTAAAGATGATGATTACAACTATGGAAAATAGCTACTAAAACAACAATTAAATGTATATATTGTGTTTACATTAAAAAAAATTCCTAGACAAAACTATCCACATGCTGCTGAAGTTTCTTTTTCTACATACCCTTGCTACATATTAATGTGTTTGGGGCTTATTAGATGAATCTGGGTAAACACAGAGATGCATTCAAAGAACAGAAGAAAGAACACTGGTTCAAGGCTTGGCAAAGAAAAAACAACACATAGTAAGGTAGGAAAGGTAGGCTAGTTCAGACTGTTCAAAGACTTGTGGACATGCAAACTTAGGATTTCATTCTAAGTGCAACTCCAAAAGTATGGTTGTAGGAACAGCCTTTACTTACTTTACTATTTAAAACTAAGCCTGAGTGATGTCCCTATGTGTGAATAGTGAAGCCATGTAAAATCCCTTCTAAGTCTCCATGTACAGCCCAGATTATAAACACTGTACAGTGCTGCCTAAGAAGTGGCTTTCTATTCCTATATATTATTTGACCACTAATTGGAAACTATGCAATACATTTTATTTGAAATGTAACAACCAATACATAAATTCTGAAAATTGAATATATTAATACTGTTCTTTGTACCCTTAAAAATACTAAAAACAAATATTTATTTGATTGTTACAATTGTTTCTCTCTGAAATAGGACACTAAAAACATAAAAAATGGATCTACTGAAACTCAAGGAGACTCTCTGGATTCATAATCAAGCACCTCCAGTATCTGTATAGACCATCCACCCATCCATCACTGGATTGTTTGGCTACTAACATGCAATCGTATCTTAGGTTGAGATCGTGGTAAACTGAAACATGTAGGCCTTACTTAGTTTTGAGATGCTAGAAATCAAAATTTTCCCTTGCTCTATGTATTTGATTCTTCAAAATTATACACGCAGGTGGCCTTATATTTCTCTCATTAAATACTCTTTTGTTGATTTTAGCCCATTATTAGACTTGCTACTTGAAAAATGTTCGCTTCAAGGTAGTAACATATACTTTTATCCTTATATTAAATTAAGGCATAAAGTTTTAAATATTTTTAAATCAATGATAACAAGAAATGTGGAATTGGTTTAATGCAGAGCTCTCTAACCCATTCTCCTAGAGAAATTCTTCAATTAATCAGTATTATGAGTATCTGGCCATTTAACCGGCTATGAATGCACTCAACTGCACAATAGCTATTTTCCTATTTTCCTCAGAAATGGGTCATGGAATATCTTGTTCAAATACATTTATTATTCATACTATAAATACGGCATTTCCTCTTTAAAAATTGTATTTAAATTTTCACTCAGAATAATGATTAATGTCGTGTAGAGGAGAAGTAAAAGCCTTCATATTTCTATAATTATCTCCTTCAGCTATGTATATGCCTGTGTATCATACAGAAGAGGAAAGTACATACATTAAAATTGCAATATTAATTGACAAGGTCTTATGTGAGCAGAAGGTAAGCACGAATATAAAATGTTAGGCACTAAGAAAAACTCGTCCAAATAATTTATGTTGTATTTGAGAAAAGTCATGTTTACACAGGTCAGGAACTCAGGCTTTCTAACTCACATTCCAGAGTTCTTTCACCTCAGGATGACTTCAGAGAAGAGAAAAGGTTAAGATATCCTATGATATCAATATAGACGCTATCACCAACCCACTGCTCAACAAGATGCTAAAGAAGATAGAACATTATAAGAAAAAACAACTTGCCTCCGAAATTTACAATACAGTGGTTGACAAAAAAAAAAAAAAAAAAGACAAACTCTGTAAAACACTTTCTAGAGATTTATTCTGAGCCAAATGTGAGGACCATGACCAATGACACAGCTCCAGGGGGTCCTGAGAACGTGTGCCCAAGGTGACTTGGTTACAGCTTAGTTTCCTACATTTAGGGGAGACATAAGGCATCAATCAATACATGTGAGGTATACATTGGTTTGATCCCAGGTGGGACAACTCAAAGCAGGGGATCAAAGGTCATAGGTAGATTCAAAGATTTCCTGATTGGCAGTTGGTTGAAAGAGATAAATTATTACGTAAGGATCTGGAATCAATAGAAAGGAGAGTCTGGGTTAAGATATCATACAGGTTGTATGTTCTTATTATGTAGATAAAGTCTCACTCAACCTTAGAGGCAATATATGGCAAATGTTTCATATTGAGGCCTTTAAAAAGTATTAGACTCTCAGCTAGTCTCTTCGGGCTCAGAAAAAGGCCTGAAAATGGAAGAAGACTATCTATATAATGTAAATTTCCCCCACAAGAAACAGCTCTGCGGAGCTATTTCAAAATATGTCAAAAATATATTTTGTGGTAAAATACTTCAGTTTCCTTCAGGGCCTGAAATCTGTCATGTGATGCTATACTAGAGTCAAATTGCAATTTGGTATCTTATCGCTACAAAAAGTCTATTTTGTCAGTCTTAAGATCTTTGTTTTAATGTTAATGCTGGTCAGTTGTGCCTGAATTCTAAAGGGAAGAGAATATAATGAAGCATGTTCAACCTCCACTTCCCATCATGGCCTGAACTAGTTTTTCGGGGATTTTTGGAATCCCCTTGGCTGAGAGGACGGATATATACAGTCAGTTGGGGGACTTAGAATTTTATTTCTGGTTTACACCATGCTATTGCAACATAATAGAAAATGGTGATAATGCTGTGTCTCTATGTAGTACTAACACTTACATCATTTTTATCAAAGTGCATTTTTCTGTTGAGGGAAGGTGCAGGTTTTAAAGTCATGCACCACAATCTGCATAGCAATAAGTCAACTTAAATTTAAGTGTACTCAACTACATGTTGTCTTAACAAACTGGATTCACAAGGCTATGCCCTTCAGAATTTAGAGTAGAATATTCTAAAGAAAATGTTACACAGAGTAAGAGAGAGTGAAAGAGCACCAGGGTATAGATGAAGTACACACTCTAAGACCTCAGGGTCTTTTAGATGTTTTTATTTTCTTCTATAGCTTTTATTAAACAATTTAAAGTACAATGGAAAAATTGTACCTTGTCCTCTGCCAGTGCTTCCTTAAATATTCATATGTACCATTCTATCAATAAAGGTGATGGACAATGTGACCACCTGCTCAAGAGACATGAAAAGTTGAAATGGTATCTTTACACCTTAATTTATACCTTTAACAACAAATGGACCAAATATTTCTCCAAATTAACTTTCTCTGTGGAAACAGAAATCTTCACAAAGCAAATATTTCTTCAATTAATGATCCTGTCCACTGAACCAAACCCTCTTATGGTATTTTCTTTCCACTGCCTTTTTTTTCCACTTCCTGAAATGTAAGCATTTCTAATCCTTCTCTGAGCAACACATACATTATTTATGTTCACATAGGACAGTTGCTTTCCTAAATATACATATGTGCTGTTGGAATTTCTGAGAAGTGTTACTACCCTCCACATTTTCTGAAGAGTTGTATCAGAGCATGTGCCCATTGCTACTCAGGGATTGTGAGTTTCCTATCTTTTGTCAGTAGCTGATATACTTATCCCAGAATTTCTGAGAAACTTGTATTCTGGAAAGTTTGGAGACTTTCAAACACCTGAGTCTTGAAATTATTAGAATTCAGGTTTCATTATCTTCAATAACTACCAAACAAAGATCCACTAGTATAAGAAACAGAGAATTTATGACAGAGAAATCAACAATGCAAAAAAGATTATTTGCTTTCCTTTTCCTGGATGAGACTTTAGAATTGAAAAAATCATTGCAATTAGAATTATTAATGCTACTTTCAGAAACATATTATTATATTATTGGGAGACACTTCCTACTAATATTAGAGCCAATTACATGAAATTGTTGATTCAGTCATTTTGATGGGTAAAAATGGCAGGTTCACATAGCTGAACATAATAGATTTTTAAAAAGTGTCATGTTTTACTTTTTAAATTGAGATACGATTCATATACCATAAAATTCACCCTTGTAACTCATATGACTCAGTAATTTTTAATACATTCACAAGATTGTGTGATCATCACTACCCTCTAATTTCATAACATTTTAATTGTCCCCAAATGCAACCCCATACCCATTAGTATCCCACACCTTCAATGATTCTTACATTTATGAAAAGTGCTTGAGTGCAATACAGGTGAAGGGGTTAAGAAGCAGAAATACTTAGAATATATGGAAGTATATAATACATTCTGTAAGATGATCAGACAGAGTTATAAGAGTTAAAATTATGACAAACTAATTCTAGTGTATTTACCAATTCTAATATAGGTAATCAGAAAAGAATTTTTGGAAATGACTTATGTTTAAACAGGACATTGAAATATCAGTAGAATTTCACCAGATGGGTATAGGATTTGCTAAAATAAAAAGTACATGGAATTTACCATCAGACAGTTCAGAGTTTATGCTTGATCATTTGCTAGTTGTGTGACTTTACATAATGTTCTTAATCTCAATTGTTGATACTGTTTTTATTGAAAGAATAAGCATCATCAAAACTGCTATATATCAAAATAGTATGAAAACACCACCAGCCTACTTGATCGTGATGGATAAGCTTTTTGATGTGCTGTTGCCATCGGTTTGCCAGTATTTTGCTGAAGATTTTTGCACCTATGTTCGTCATGGATATCGGCCTGAAGTTTTCTTTTCTTGTTGAGTCTCTGCCGGGTTTTGGTATCAGGATGATGTTGGTCTCATAAAATGATTTGGGGAGGATTCCCTCTTTTTGGATTGTTTGGAATAGTTTCAGAAGGAATGGTACCAGCTCCTCTTTGTATGTCTGGTAGAATTTCGCTGTGAACCCATCTAGATCTGGGATTTTTTTGTTTGGTAAGCTATTAATTGCTGCCTCAACTTCAGCCCTTGTTATTGGTCTATTCAGGGTTTTGACTTCTTCCTGGTTTAGACTTTGGAGGGTGCAAGCGTCCAGGAATTTATCCACTTCTTCCAGGTTTACTGGTTTATGTGCAGAGAGTTGTTTGTAGTAATCTCTGATGGTGGTTTGTATTTATGTGGAATCTGTGATGATAACCCCTTTATCGTTTTATATTCATCTATTTGATTATTCTCTCTCTTTTTAAATTAATCTGGCTAGTGGTCTATTTTGTTGATCTTTTCAAAAAAGCCAGCTTCTGGATTTATTGAATATTTGAAGAGTTTTTGTGTCTCTGTCTCTTGACCCAGCAATCCCATTACTGGGTATATATCAAAAGGATTATAAATTGTTCTATTATAAGGACACATGCACATGTATGTTCATTGCAGCACTGTTTACAATAACAAAGACTTGGAACCAACCCAAATGCCCATTGATGATAGACTGGACAGGGAAAATGTGGCACATACACACCATGGAATACTATGCAGCCATAAAAAACGATGATTTCGTGTCCTTTGTAGGAACATGGATGAATCTGGAAACCATCATTCTCAGCAAACTGACACAAGAACAGAAAATCAAACACTGCATGTTCTCACTCATAGGTGAGTGTTGAACAGTGAGAACACATGGACACAGGGAGGGGAGCATCACACACTGAGGTCTGTGTGGGGAGACTAAGGGAGGGACAGCGGGGGGCAGGGAGTTGGGGAGAGATAACATGGGGAGAAATGCCAGATATAGGTAATGGGGATGGAGGGGCAAATCACATTGCCGTGTGTGTACCTATGCAACGATCCTGCATGTTCTTTACATGTACCTCAGAACCTAAAATGCAATTACATATATATATAAAGGAAAACACCACCAGCTAACCCTCTGAGTTATGGATTCCTGTCTCTATCCTTGTATATTGTAGTCTGGCAAATTTTAATAACCAGATCAGGGTTTGAGTATTGGTAGAGGGAGAAACCTTTATATGTGGCATTTGGCAGTTCTTGTGCTACAAATCATAATCCTATTATAGCCTACTTTAAACTATGTTTTAACAATCTGCTTATATATTTCCTGTAACTTAAAATGTCAGTTCTTGTGAAACAAGCCAATGTGAGCTTCTCAAATACACTAATCACAGTGTAAAAGAGACTAGTACCTTCATTGTCAACTCATTGAAAAATTGGGCCAGGCATGGTGCCTCATGCCTGTGATCCCAACATTTTGGAAGGCCAAGGCAGGAAGATTGCTTGAGCACAGAAGTTCAAGACCAGCCTGGGTAACAAAGCAAGACTCTGTCTCTACAAAAACTAAAACTTAAAAAAAAAAAACTTAGCTGGGCATGTTAGCATGTACCTATAGTCCCCGCTAATTGGGAAGCTGAGGTGGGAAGATTGCCTGAGCATGGGAGGCTGAGGCGGCCATGAGCCATGATCATGCCAAGGCACTCCAGCTTGGGCAACAGAGCGAGACCCTGTCTCAAAAAAATTATTTTTAAACTGGTCTTTTAAATGTTTTATATTATGATAAAATTATCAGTGAATTATTATATCAGTACTTAAAACTGGTTTAATGGGCCGAGCACGGTGGCTCATGCCTGTAATCCCAGCATTTTGGGATTTTGAATGAGGCGAGTGATCACAAGGTCAGGAGTTCCAGACCAGCCTGGCCAACATTGTGAAACCTCGTCTTTACTAGAAATACAAAATATTAGCCAGTCATGGTGGCGGGCACCTGTAATCCCAGTAATCCCAGCTACTTGGGAGGCTGAGGCAGGTGAATGGCTTGAACCCAGAAGGCGGAGATTGCAATGAGCCGACATTGCACCATTGCATGCCAGCCTGGGCAACAGTGTGAGACTCCAAAAAAACAAAACAAAACAAAACAAAAACTGGTTTAGTGATGTTTTAGAAATATTGTGTTGGGAACACATTATTATTTGTCTCATTAAAAATAATGAAATACAGCATTCAACTTTTCACAAATTTACCCTCCACTATACTTGTAGAAGAGTTGAATTGAGTTTCAGCTAATTAGGAATACATACAGTGTAAAAATAAACCTGATTAATCTGAGTCACATAGTATCATCTCTGTATGGGTCAGAAGATCATCTAATACAGTGCTTTGAAACTATGCTGAGTCTCATGCAATACACATTGTAAATATACTTCTTACTGTGGGTCTCAGTCAAAACAATTTGAAGAATCAGTGATCTAAATGAAATAACGGGATGGACACTTGGAGAGAGGAAGTGATTAGCCCAAGCTTGGCAGAGCTGGCATTAAAACCATCAGTGATTTTTTTGTTCACAGCTCTTTCCCATATCCTATTAGTTAACATCTTATGTATCACATCAGCTTGTGAAATATGTGAAAAAGAGGCATAAATGTGAGCTACTCTGCTAAAACAACACTTCAGTGAAATATTCATTTTTATTTTATTTTCTTCACTTTTACTTTTACCTGTTCTATATTATTAGATTTCACTTCAGTGTATTTCAATTCATGTTCCCATGGTTTCCATGATGAAAATCATCACTGATCTGCTTTGAGATAAGGTTATGTTTGGGATAGAAAACATTTACAATCAATATTGAGCCACTCATTTGGTTCCTATTGAATGTACTCCTTTCTGTTTTCTGTACTTTTTAGCTCTAGAAACTGGGAGACTGGACTACTTTTTTGACTGTGGTTCTTAGGACTTGAATACAGCTAGTTCCATGAAGGGGATATTAATGGAAATGCTCTTGAGTCTAGGCTACATGCCACTTCCTTTTTTTCTCTATTTCACACTGGGTAAAGTTGTGTCATATTAAAACAAATCACACATTAAAATATAAATAAAATAAATTCACTATAAGCTCTATGTTTTTTGCTTTGTGAAAACCTCAGTAGTAGGGATTTCCTCTGCCTTTGATTTTGTCTTTGCCTTTTATACATTTTTGTCAACCTCATTTTCTTTGTTTTTAAAGTACACACGCAGAAACATGCACTTTTTGATATATGTAATTTGCACTGAATAATTTATTGTGAGCTTTTAATATGCATCTTATTCATCCCTTGTCTTTCTCCCTCAAAGTATATGAAGGTTTGGCCTGTCAGAGATTGATTTCATTCTAGTTTTATATATCTCTAACATACTACAGGAAAATAAGACCATTTTGACAACTTTTCCTGTAATGGTTACAACAACTTCCAAGGACAGACTTTTTAAAAAGCCATTAAAAGTAGGAACAGAGAGCAGAAGAAGATGATGGGATAAATGGCTCCACCAAGCATCACCCCCATTTCCACAGGAACACAGAAAAGCACCTTCACAAAAACCAAATACTAAGTGAGCACTCACAATACCTGTTTTTAACTTTGCATTGCTGAAAGAGGCACTGAAGAGAGTAGGAAAGACAGTCTTGAATTGTCAGTGCCACCTGTCCTCCGTACCCTGGCAGCAGGTATGTGACACAGAGAGAGAGAGTCTATATACTTGGGGAAAGGAGAACACAGTTACTAGGGGATTTTGCACTGATTGCAATACTTCCCTGTCGCAGTGAAAACAAAACACTGCTGAACTCAGCCGGTCCCTGCCCACAGAGAGAGCATGTAGACCAGCCCTAGCCACAGAAGAATTGCCCATGCCAGTGGCTTGAACTTGAGTTTCTGCAAGACTCACCGCCATGGGCTAAACTGCTCTAAGCTCCTAGGTAAACTTGAAGGGCAGTCTAAGCCACAAAGACTGAAATTCATAGGGAAGTCCTGATTCTGTGATGGACTTAGACCGAGTAGACTGAGGCAACATGTGACCTAGTGAGACACCAACTGGGGACCTTGGGGAGTGCTTGTGTGCCCCCTCCCCCAATCCCAGGCAGTGCAACTCACAGCAAAATGACTTTCCTTCTGCTCAGGGAGAGAAAAAAAGACAAGTAAAGAGGACTTTGTCTTGCAATTTAAATACCAGCTCAGCCACAATAGGTTACAGTACCAAGCAGAGTTGTGAGGCCCCCATCCCAGGCCCTAGCTCCAGTATGATATTTCTAGACATACCTTGGGCCAGAAGGGAATCTGATGCCTTGAAAAGAAGGACCCAGTCCTGGTAGAATATATCACCTGCTGACTAAAAAAAACTTGGGACCTGAATAACAAGCAGTAATACCTAGATAGTATGTTAGGGCCCTTGGGTGAGACTCTGACACATGCTGGCTTCAAGTACCAGTTTGGCCACGGTTGGGTAGAGCACCAAGCAAGCTTCACTCCTGGGGTTTCTAAGTCCAGGCCTAGACTACTGAACAGCATTTTCGGACCTGACCTGGGTCAGAGGGGCGCTAACTTCCCTGAAAGGTGAGTTCCATCCTTGGCAGCATTCACAACAAGCTGATGGAAGAGCCCTTAGGCCTTAAGTGAATATTGGTTTTGGCCTGGCAGAACAACCTGCGGTCAGGGGGTGGTGGCCATGGGGAGAGGTTTCTCTGCCTGCTGAAAGAGAAGGGACGAGTGAGAAGGACATTGCCTTGTGGTTTAAGTGTCAGATTAGTCACAACCAAATAGAACACCAGGTAGATTTGTAAATTTTTTTGACTATAATTATTTGCTCCCAGACAGCATCTCTGGACTCGCCTAGGGCCTGGAAGATTTTGTCACCTTGAAGTGAAGGACACAAACCTGGCTGGCTACAGTACCTGCTGATTGTAGAGCCCTAGAGCTTTGAACAAACATAGGCATTAACCAAGTAGTAGATACAGTGGGCATTAAGTGAGACCCAGTGTTGTGCTTGCTTCGGATCTGACCCAGGACAGTGCCAGTGCTGGTGGCCACCAGGGTACTCGTATCATCCCACCCCTAGCTCCAGGCAACTGAGCACAGAGAGAGAGAGGGAGAGAGGTGCTGTTCATTTGGGAGAAAGTAAAGGAAGACAAAAAGATTCTCTGCCTGGTAATCCAGAGAATTCTTCTGGATATTATACACCACCACCAAGGTGGTATCTCTATGAGTAGGTAAGATTACAGTGTTACTGAATTTGGGGCCCAAATCCCTTTGAATACCTTGAAAGTCTTCCTAAGAAGGACAGTTACAGATTGTGAAGTCGAGATGGCAAAGACTGCAATAAACAGCTAGCTCTCTAATAACCAGACACCAGTGAATATCTACAAGCATCAAGGCCAGCCATGAAAACATGACATCACAAAATGAACTAAATGAGGCACTAGGGACCTATCCTGGAGAAACACAGATATGTGACTTTTCAGACAAACAACCGTAGAGCTGTTTAGAGGAAACTCAAAGAAATTCAAGATAACACAGAGAAGGAATTCAGAAATATAGCAGATAAATTTAAGAAAGAGATAAAAATAATTAAAAAGAATCAAGCAGAAACTGAAGGATTTAAAAATTAAATTAACGTAGTGAAGAATGCATCAGTGCCCTTTAATGCCATAGTTGATCAAGCGAAAGAAAGAATTAGTGAGCTTGAAAACAGGCTATTTGAAAATACATAGAGAAGACAAAAGAAAAAAGAATAAAAAAGAATAAAGCATGCATACAAGAGTTAGAACCTAGCCTCAAAAGGGCAAACTTGGAAGTTATTGCCCACAAAGAGGAGGTCAAGAAAGAAACAGGGATAGAACATTTATTTATTCATTTATTTATTTAATTTTTTTTTGAGAAGGAGTCTCGCTCTGTCTCCCAGGCTGGAGTGCAGTGGCACGATCTTGGCTCACTGCAACTTCCGCCTCCTGGGTTTAAGCAATTCTCCTGCCTTAGCCTCCTGCATAGCTTGGATTACAGATGTGCGCCACCACACCTGGCTAATTTTTGTATTTTCAGTAAAGACGAGATTCGCCATGTTGGTCAGGCTGGTATTGATCTCCTGACCTCATGATCCACCTGCCTCAGCCTACCAAAGTACTGGGATTGCAGGCGTGAGCCATGATGCCTGGCCTAGAACATTTATTTAAGGAATAATATCAGAGAAGTTTTCACACATAGAGAAAGATATTAGTATCTTTTACTGCCAGAATTGGTAGATATCAGTATCTTTCTCTAGGTGTGAGCAAGAAACCATCTGAAGGTACAAAATTCACCAGTAATAGTCAGCACAAAGAAAAGTACAGATTATTATAAAACTGTATTTGTGGGTTATAAACTACTCTTAGGAAGAAAGACTAAACAATAAGCCAATGAATAACTACAACATCTTTATACAACAGAGGTGGTACAATAAGACATGAAGAAAAACAACATAAAGTTAAAAACTGGGGAGATGAAGTGAAAGTTTAGAGTTTTACTAGTTTTCTTTTGGCTTGTTTGTTAGTTTGATTGTTTACGTAATGTTTTAAAAACCATACGATCATTTCAATTGATGCTGATAAAGCAATTGAAAAAATTCAGCGTCCATGTATGTTTAAAAACGCTCAAAAATCTGGGTATAGAGGGAACATGACTCGACATAATAAAAGTCATATGTAACAGACCCACAGTTGGTATCCCATTGAATAAGGAATAACTGAAAGCCCTTTCTATAAGATCTAGAACAAGACAAGGATGTCCACTTTGACTGCTGTTATTCAACATATTACTGGAAGTCCTATCTAGAGCAATCAGATGAGAGAAAGCAATAAAGTACACCCAAATTAAAAAGGAAGAAACCAACTTGTCCTTCTTTGCAGATAATATGATCTTACATTTGGAAAAAACTAAAGACTCCACAAGAAAACCGTGAAAACTGATAAACAGATTAATTCATGTTGTAGGATACAAAATCAACATACAAAAATCAGTAGCATGTCTATATGCCAACAGTGAACAATTGAAAAAAAGATAAAAAGTAATACCATTTACAATAGCCACACAGAAAATTAACTACCTAGGAATTAATAAAATAAGTAAAAGATAGCTATAATAAAAACCACAAAGCACTAATAAAAGAAATTGAAGAGGACACCAAAAAATGAAAAAAAAAATCATTTTTATAGCTTGGAAAGATCAATGTGTTTCAATGTTTATACTACCCAAAGTAATCTACAGATTCAATACAATACCTATCAAAATACCAGTGACATTTTTTATAAAAATAGATAAATCAATTCTATAGTTTATACAGAGCCACAGAAGACCTAGTGTAGCCAAAGTCATCCTAAGCAAAAAGAACAAAACTGGAGGAATTATATTACCTGACTTCAAATTGTACTACAGAGCTATAGTCACCACGAGAGTATGGTCCTGGCATAAAACAGACACATAGGTAAATGGAACAAAATAGATAACCCAGAAAAAAATCCACTTTCCCAAAGTGAACTCATTTTGTATAAAGGTGCCAAGGATATACACTGGGGAAAAGGCAGTCTCTTCAGTAAATGGTGCTGGGAAAACTGGATATTCATATGCAGAAGGATGAAACTAGAACTCTATATTTTGCCATATGCAAAAATTAAACCAAAATGGATTAAATATTTAAATCTAAGACCTCAAACCATGAAACTCATACAAGAAAACATTAAGAAAAATTCTCTAGGACATTGGTCTGGGCAAAAACTTCTTAACAAATACCCCACAAACAGAGATAATGAAAGCAAAAATGAAGAAACAGGATCACACCAAGTTAAAGAGTTTCTGCACAGCAAAGGATACAATCAAACTAAAGGACAACCTGGCTGGGCACAGTGGCTCATTTCTGTAATTCCAGCACTTTGGGAGGCCGAGGCAGGTGGATCACCTGAGGTCAGCAGTTTGAGACCAGCCTGGTCAACATGGTAAAATACTGTCTCTATTAAAAATGCAAAAATGAGTCAGGATCATGTCGCATGTCTGTACTCCCAGCTACCCGGGAGGCTGAGGCAGGTGAATCGCTTGATCCCAGGAGGCGGAGTTTGCAGTGAACTGATACCGTGCCACTGCACTTCAGCTTGGGTAACAAAGTGAGACTCTGTTTCAAAAAAAAAAATAAAAGTAAATTAAATAAATAAAGGACAACCTACAGAATAGGAGAAAATATTTGCAAACTACCCATCTGACAAAGGATTAATAACCAGAATATATAAGTAGCACAAACAAATATATAGGAAAAAAAGCTAATAATGCAATCTAAAGAAGGCCTAAAGATTTGAATAGTCATTTCTAAATAGGAGACATACGAAAAAACAAACAGTCATATGAAAAGATACTCAACATCAATGATCATCAGAGAAATACAAATGAAAACTAAAATGTGACATCACCTCAACCCAGTTAAACTGGCTTATATCCAAGAGACAAGCAATAACAAATGCTGGTGAGGAAGTGGAGAAAAGGAAAGCTTTGTGCATTGTTGATGGGAATGTAAATTATTGCCATTATTATGGAGAATAGTTTGGAGGTTTTTCAAAAAACTTAAAATAGAAGTACCATATGATCCAGCAGTCTCACTGCTGTGTATATCCCCAAAAGAAAAAAAAAGTATATCAAAAGGATATCTGCACTATGTTTTTTGAAGCATCGTTTACAAGAGCTAGGGTTTGGAGGCAACTTAAATGTCCATCAATAGCTGAATGGGTAAAGAATATGTGGTATATACACCCAATGGCATATTATTCAGCCATAAAAAATAATGAGATCCAGTCATTTGCAGCAACATGAGTGGAACTGGAGATTACTCTATTAAGCGATATAAGCCACACACAAAAAGGAAAACATTGCACGTTCTCACTTATTTGTAGAATCTAAAAATCAAAACCATATAACTGATTGACACAGAGAATAGAAGGGTGGTTATTGGAAGTTGGGAGGGGCAGCAGGGTCTGGACGGGAGGTGGGGATAGTTAATGTGTATGAAATAGTAGAAAGAATGAATAAGACCTACTATTTGATAGCACAGCAGGGTAACTATAGTCAATAATAACCGTACATTTTAAAATAACAGAGTCTAACTGGATTGTTTTCATTTCAATAGTTAAGTGCTTAAGGGGATGAATACCCCATTCTTCATGATGTGCTTATTTCACATTGCATGCCTGCATCAAAACTTCACATGTACTCTATAAATATTTAAACCTACTATGTGCCCACAAAAATTAAAAATAAAAAAACTGACACTTTGATTTCAGTCTTTGTGAGAACCTGAGAAAAGAGAGTCATGTAAGCCATGTCCAAAATTCTGAACTCTAGAAACTATGTGATAATAAGGACATGCATTTTAAGCCACTCTATTTGTAATAATTTCTTACGTAGAAATACAATGCTAGTATAATGGGGTCAGATATTTTGATGCCTCAATTTTCTCTCAAGTCCCTGGAGGCCACTTACAATGCAGTTCAACTTATCTGAATCTGTTTATACACACACACACACACACACACACACACACACACGCCTCAGTGTGTATGTTGATATAATTTACATAGACTGCTTTAAAATTAAAACTGGTTCCTGCATATATTCAAAGTTTTTGTTGTTTTCAATCATGAAACCAGGCTACCCTGGCTAATGCCAGATGTGCTAAGATAATTGTGAAATTTTTATCCATTCATTGGGTAATATATACACATTTTAAAATATTTAAAGAGAATGTACAAAATAATTAGTAGTAACTGCAGTTGGACAATGGAATAGTGGCTGACTCCTTTCTTCTTTCTGTTTATGCTAATATTTTAATAATGAGCAAGTAATTCTTTTATGATAAAAAGCATTATTTAAACCACAAAGACAACTAGAGTCTTAATCACTCACTTACATAAACATCATTACTTCTTAATGTTCTTTAGATGTAACATGTGCATTGTTGGATGGCTATATCATTCTTATGTTATATAACAAAATATTTAGTTGAAATTGAGGCTTCAAATCCCAATGTAATGTTTTAAATTCTCAATCTTATATTGTTTTGTTGGAACATATTTTTTTGTACGCCTCAATTTTTTATACTTCCTCAACTTTATCATTGAATATTAAAAGATTTTTTATGAAAGCAGACAAATGCCCGACAGAAATATAAAAAATAAACAACATCACTAGCCATTAGGAAAATGTGAATAAAAACCATGATGAGATATCACCTCATACATGTCAGAATGGCTATCAAAAAGATGAATGGTAAATGTTGGTGAGCATGTGGAGAAGAGAGAACACTTAAACGCTTCTAATGGGAATGCAAATCAGTACAGCCATTATAGAAAAGCATATAGAACTTCCCCAAAAGCCTAAAAACAGAATTATACAATCTAACAATCCCAATTCCAGGTATACATTAAAATATTTTGAAATGAGTTTGCCAAAGAGATATCTACATTTTCATATTCATTGCAGCATAATTCACAATAGTCAAGTTATGTAATTAACCTAAATGTCCACTGATAAATGAATGGATAAAAACAATGTGCTATGGATGCACAATGGAGTACTACTCAGTCTGATAAAAGAAGGAAATTCTGTCATTTGAAAAGGCATTGATTACCCTAGAGGACATTATGCTAAGTGAAATAAGCTGGGCACAGAAAGTCAAATACCACATTTTCTAACTTATATGTGGAGTCTAATACAATTAAACTCATAGAAGCAGAGAGTAGGACTGTTACCAGAGGCTAGGGCATTAAGGAAATGAGGAGATATTAGTCAGAGAGTACAAAGTTTCAGTTAGACAAAGGAAATAAATGATGAGCATTTGAGGTGATGAATATGTTAATTAGCTTTATTCATTATTCCACATTATATTCATATATTGTAACCTCATTTTACCCCATAAATATATACAATTATAGTATGTCAATACATAATGTTTTAAAATATTCAAAAAATTTCTAAATATCCTTTACAAAATTCACTTATGCCAAAAATATATTTTAAATAAACTGCCATGACTCTTAATTACATTTTAAGTCTAGATGAAGGTAAAAGAGGAAAGTTATGACTACAAATTTCAATAATAAGCTAGTTGTTGTGTGTGATAAGTTGCACTGGTCATGCGATATACCTCTACATAAAGCTAATCCTACAAATTAGTACACTTAATTTGGTGGGGAGGAGCAATATATGATATAATGGAATATCACTGGGCCATTATGCCACATTTAACTTGTCTTATTCTAAAACTATTGATGAGGCTATAGAAGGTGAAAAAATAGACTGAATTCTTTTTTATTCTACACCATTCTTTTGGAAGCATTTTGTGGATAAACCCCTATAATTAGCATATTTTAAAATTTGTCCATTTCTGCCAAACTTGAATCATTTGGGGATGCTTTACTGATGGATCTGGTTATGTGGGTTTCCAATTACTATAACTGTTTCTGCATTGGAATGTTTATTTTTTAGGTTTGTGATTCTAAACACAAAGTTTCATTTATTTCATTAAGACTGTATATTTTGGCTGGAACAGAAATGTTCTAAATACAGAGGGCATCCTTTCTTCTTCAGTTTTTATTGCAACAACTGTGTTTCTACTCATTCATTTTCTACATATTTGATACTTTACACAACAAATTATATTTTGAGTTCTTCTATAACAACCAGTGATACTTTTAAAATATGTATAATTTTCAGGTTTGCTATCAGTATATTTTATAGTTCAAAATGTCTGTATACGTAGGGTTTCACATGGAGTCATACTTAAAAAACCTCTATGATGAGAAAACTGTTGAAAGTAGATGAATGTCATAATTGAGACAGAATAATGCATGAACAGATAGTATTTAAAAGCCTAAATATATATTGAGACCGAGTCTCCCTCTGTCATCCAGGACAGAGTGCAGTGGCACGATCTCAGCTCACTGCAACCTTGACCTCCTGGGTTCAAGCAATTCTCCTGCCTAAGCCTCCTGAGTAGCTGGGATTACAGGCACCTGTCACTGCAACCAGCTAATTTTTGTATTTTAGTAGAGACGGGGTTTTACCATCTTGGCCAGGCTGATCTTGAACTCTTGACCTCATGATCCACCCACCTTGGCCTCCCAAAGTGCTGGAATTACAGGCTTGAGCCACAGTGCCCGGCTTAAACCTAAACATATTTTGAGAAATTCTATGTGTGGGTATTAGTAGTTATTATCAGAGATTTTCCCAAATCAACTAGAAAACATAATTACTACTTCTCTAGGTATTAGCCTTTATAGAAATAATAGAGTGTACAACATCAAATACACAACTGAAATTTTATGTTATGTAGTTTTAGATTTTTGCTATTACATGTAACTTACCACATGTAAAAACTTTTTGTTCCTTAAATAGATGGTCTCTTATGTAAGTGGCTGTGAAAGAGGAAAATTCGTATGCATGAATCTTGTCTATCTTATTCATCACTGCATCCCTAGTACTGCGTACGGTTTTTTGTACGTAATAAGAGATAAACATATTTTTATTGATTGAAAAAACCACTTGTTGGTTCTATCTGATCATTCCGATTAGATTATATGTAAAGTACAAAAAATGTGTGTGTTATTTTTGACACCTGCTTACAGTAATAAAGGTACTGAAGCAGACTATAATATCAACAATGAGATGTATTGACAATGAAATATTAAAATAGGTACTAATAATGTACAATAATATTTTCCTTAATAGTTTCATTCATTTTTATAAAGTGCTTTGATTAAAGTTAACTGGCAACTAACTAGCTATAGATTGGGATTTGTCAAATTTAGGTTACTTTTCATAAACTAATCCTTTATGTCACTGCTTAACAGAACTGGATCAAAGAAAAAAGGAATAAAGAAAAATTTTAAAAAGGGTAATTATTATGACTATGATATGTATTGCTAGAAAACACAAATAGTTGTAATAGCCATAGACAATCCTAATTTTTGGGTGCATAGCAGAAATGCTGAATAGAGAGCTTATTTATTCAGCAAGGTTTTGGACTATAAAAATACTAGTTGTAACTAGCCCTACTAACTTATATTGGCATAGCATTTGTACTAAAAATAGCCAGAGACAATGGTTATGTTTGAAAGTGTATTGTGAAATCAATAAACTATTGGCTTTTTCTCTGGAGTCAGAGGGGTTGGAAAGCAAGAAGAGGAGCTTGCCTGATCTTCTGACACTGAAACTCAACCTACCTTATCTCTTGTGACAATAATTTATTTGACTTGGGGCTAGAGAATATCACTTAATGAGATGAGAGCACAGAACAGATTAAATTTAATTGCTGTGTATGCCACAACTGTGCTGTGTAAATAAGGAAATAAAATTCAATGCCATAAAAAAGCCACTCCAATCCCTTCAGATTAATAAATTAAATAGTACTTAAGGAAAGTAATGCCCAAATTTCAGATTATTCTCACAGTGCCAAGCCAGACATTGCCATGTTAGCCAAATTTGTGTATAATAGAAGAAGTCTTAAAAGTGTCATTATAAAAGGATAGATTACATTTTTACTATCACCTCTAACTAGTTTTGTGGTTGTTCAGGGCCAATTTAATCTCTTTGATCCTCCTTAGGCAACAGGTAAACAGACTGATTTGAAAGTGGATTCGAATTAGAATTCTTTTCTCTCTTGATTTAGCACAGTATTTCACTAAATTACATTTAGAATTATCCCCCCAAGGTAGATGGATTTCTGTGTGTAGATTAATAGCAGGAATTAAACTGAAAATTATAGCCAAACTTAAGTATGATGAATTGAAAGAGGGAAAACATTACAAGACTTACTTTAAAAATCCATTCATTCATTATTTACAAACTACTATAAGCTGGATGTTAGACATAATAGTAAACACTTTTGATAAAGTTGCTGCCCCCACAGAGACTGCATATTTAATATAAGTAAATATATATTTAATAAGTAACTTCAGGTACTGTCAAGTGTAATGAAGACGTTTTGTGTTGCTATAAAAGAATATCTGAGACTGGGTACATTATAGAGGAAGAAAGCCTTCTTTAGATCATGTTTCTTCAGGGTGAGAAGGTCAAGAGCATGATTTGACTCTGGTTTCTGGTCAGGGCTTTCATCTATGTCAACATAGTACAGAAAGTCAAAGGAGCAATGGGCACTTGTGAAGAGAGAGGAAAATCCAGGAGGCTTTATAATTCCTGACTTTGTAAGAACCCACTCAATCAAGAACTAGTTCATTCCCATGAAGACTAGTTCAGACTTGCAAAAGAAAGAATTATTACTGGGATAATAACATCAAGCCATTCATGAGGGGTCTGCCCCAATAATGCAAACACCTTCCACTAGGTATCACCTCCCAACAGTGTCACGTTGGGGATCAGATTTCAGCATGAGCTTTGGTGGAGACAAGCCATACTCAAACCATAGCATTATGCTCTTTACCTCCCAAATCTCATGTGTTTCTTACATTCAACATACAACCATTCCATCCTAATAGTCACAAAAGTATTAACTTGTTCTAGCATCAACTTAAAATTCCAAAGCCTCATCTGAGAGTCAAGGCAAGTTTCTTCCAGCTATGTGGCTGTATAACCAAAATGAGTTACTCACTTTTAAGATATGATAGTCGCACAAGGATTGGGTATACATTTCTGTTCCAAAAGGGAGAAATTGGCTGAAACAAAGCTGTAACAAGACCTACGCATGTCCAAGACCCAACAGGACAAACATTAAAGCTTAAAGCTCCAAACTGAGAGGCTAAGCAATATGGCAAAATAAAAGCTACACTGACGGTTCCCCCTCTACAAGAACACCAGTTTAACAACTATCTCCACGGAT
>NW_016108067.1:0-19710 GCF_001604975.1 Cebus imitator | reverse complement strand
CTGGGGGAGGGAAAACACAGCAATTGTGAGGCATTGAACTCAGCGCTGTCCTGTTAGAGCAGAAAAGAAAACCGGCCCAAACTCAGCTGATGCCCATCTGCTAAGGGAGCATTGAAACCAGTCCTAGCCAGAGTAGAATCGCTGATCCCAGCAGTCAGAACTTAAGTTCCTGCAAAACTTGCCACCCTGGACTACAGTGCTCCATGTCTCTAAATGAACTTGAAAGGCAGTCTAGGTCATTAGGACTGCAACACTTAGGTGAGTCCTCCTAGTGCTGAACTAGGTCCAGAGACACTGGACAGGGAGGGTCCGTGATATACTAAGACACCAATCATGGCAGCTAAGGGCTCATTTAGTGCTTCTTAACCCTATGCTGCACAGCTCATGGCTCGAAAAGAAACCCTTCCCTTTTGGTTGCAAAGAAGAGAGAAAAGAGTGAGAAGGACGTTTTTAAATTATTTAAATTTTTGTGTACATCGTAGGTGTAAATAGTTATGGGAAAATGTTTTTATTCAGGCATGAAATGTGAAGTAAGCAAATCATAGGAAGTAGGTATTCATCCCCTCACGCATTTATCTGTGAGTTACAAACAATCCAATTATATTCTTTAAGTTATTTTAAAATGTACAATTAAGTTACTATTAACTATATGCACCATATTGTGCTATCAAATAGTAGGTCTATAAAATAATAGGTATTATTTAGGCTTTCTAATTAATTTTTGTACCCGTTAACCATGCCCGCCTCCCTCTAGACACCCCAATGACCCTTCTCAACCTCTAGTAACCATCCTTCTGCTATCTATGTCTATGAGTTCAATTGTTTTGATTTTTATATTTCATAAATAAGGGAGAACATGTAATATTTGTCTTTCTGTGTCTGGCTTATTTCACTTAACATAATGATCTCCAGTTCCATCCACGTTGTGACAAATGACTGAGTCTCATTTTCTTAAGGGCTGAATAGTACTCTATTGTGTATATATACCACATTTTCTGTATCCATTCATCTCTTGATGGATACTTACATTGACTCCAAATCTTAGCTATTTTAAACGGTGCTTTAACAAACATAGGAGTGCAGATATCTCTTTGATATACTGATTTTCTTAATTTGAGACATATATCCAGCAGTAGGATAGCTGGATCATATAGTAGCTCAATTTTTAGTTTTTTCAGGGATCTCAAAACAGTTTTTAATAATTATTGTACTAATTTACCTTCCCACCAAAGGTGTACAATGGTGACCTTTTTTTCCACATCCTCTCCAGCATTCGATTGCCTGTCTTTTGGATATAAGCCATTTTAACTGGGGTAAGATGATATCTCATTGTAGGTTGGATTCACACTTCTCTGATAATCAACGATACTGAGCACATTTTTATATGCCAGTGTGCTGTCTTCTTTTGAGCAATGTCTATCCAAATCGTTGACCATTTTTTGATTGGATTAGTAGACTTTTTTATAGAGTTGTTTGAGCTCCTTATATTTTCTGGTTATTAATCTCTTGTCAGAGATGCAGTTTACAAATATTTTCTCTCATTTTGCGGGTTTTCTCTTCACTTTACTGATTGTAGCATTTGCTGTACAGAAGCTTTCTAAATTGATATGATTGATTTGTCCATTTTTGTTTTGGTTACCTGTGCTTGTGGGGTATGCTTAAGAAATCTTTGCCCAGACAAATGTCCTGGAGATTTTCCCTAAGGTTTTCTTGTAGTAGAGTCATAGTTTGAGATCTTACATTAAAGTCTTTAATCCATTTTGATTTAATTTTATATATGGTGATAGATAGGCATCTAGTTTCATTCTTCTGTATATGGGTATTTAGTTTTTCCAGTGTTATTTATTGAAGAGGCTCTATTTTCTTCAGTGTGTGTTCTTGGCACCTTTGTTGAAAGTTAGTTCACTGCGAGTGTGTGGATTTGTTTCTGGATTCTCTCTTCTGTTCCATTGGTTTATGTGTCTGTTTTCATGCCACTATCATGCTATTGTGGTAACTATACCCCTTAGTATAATTTAGGGTCAGGTAATGTGATTCCTCCAGTTTTGTTCATTTTGCTTAGGACAACTTTGACTATTCTGGGTATTTTTCGGTTTCATATATATATATTTTTTTTCCTATTTCTGTGGCTGTCATTGGTATTTTGATAAACATTGTATTGAGTTCTGTAGATTGCTTTGGGAAATATAAACATTACTATATGACTTCTTTCAATGCATGAAAATATTATTTTTTAATTTTGGGGGTCCTCTCCAATTTCTTTTTCCTTTCTATTTTTTTGGAGACAGGGTCTCACTTTGTTACTTAGGCTGGAGTGCAGTAGCAGAAATGTGGCTCACTGCAACCTTGAACTTCCTGGCTTCAGCGATCTTCTCACTTCACTCTCCCCCACTCCCAACTCCCGCCAAGTAGCTGGGACCAGAGATGTGCACCACCAGGCTCAGATAATTTTCATTTATTTTTATTTATTTATTTATTTTTTTGTAGAGATGAAGTTTCATCATGTTGCCCAGGCTGTTCTTGAACTCCTGGGCTCAAGCAATCTGCCCGCCTCAGCCTTCCAAAGTGCTGGAATTTCAGGCCTGAGCTACCACCACTGAGCTCCTCTTCAATTTCTTTCATCAGTGTTTTATAGTTTTCATCATAGAGATTTTTAACATCTTAGGCTAACTTAATTTCTAGGTATTTAATTTTAAATCTTATGTGTGATCACTTTTTTTTTTCTTTTTCACATTGTTCACTGTAAGCATATAGAAATGCTAATGATTTTTGTATGTTGATTTTGTATTCTGCAACTTTACTGAATTTATCAGTTCTAATAATTTTCCTGTGGAGTCTTTAAGTTTTTTCCAAATATGAGATCATATCATCTGCAAACACTGATAATTCGACTGCTTTATTTTGAATTAGGATGTCCTTTTATCTTTCTCTTCTCTGATTGCTCTAGTTAGAAATTTCAGTACTATGCTGAATAAGAGTGCCAGAGGACCTGCAAGGGAAGACCTGCCCAAGGTCTTGGGAACCTACCTCTTACACCAATGTGCCCAGGATGTGCAGCATAATGTCAAAGAAGATTGTTTTGGAAATTAAGACTTAATGACTGCCTTGCTGGGTTTCAGACTTGACTGAGAACTATTGCCCCTTTATTTTCACTGATTTATCCCTTTTGTAATGGCAAGGTTTACCCAATGTCTGTACCAACATTGTGTCTTGAGAGTGAATAATTTGTTTTTTATTTCATAAGCTAATAGGTAGAAGAATCTCATCTCTAGATGAGGCTTTGGACTTGGGACTTAGAACTTTTGAGTTAATGCTGGAAGAAATGAAGGCTTTCAGAGTCAATTGTGAAGGCATAATTGTTTTATAAAGTGTCTGAAGGATAAGAGATTTTGGGGAACAAAAGCAGAATAATATTGTTTGGTATTTGTCCCCTCTAAATTCCCTGTGGAAATGTGATTTCCAATGTTGGAGGTCCACCTGATGGAAGGTGATTGGATCCTGGTGATAGATTCTTCATAAATGGCTTAGTATCACTCCCTTGGTGACAAGTGATTTGTCACTCAGTCCATGTGATATCTAGTTGTTTAAAAGAGCCTAAGACTCCCCTTTCTCTCTTAAGCTTCCCCTTTCAGCATGTGACATGCTGTCTCCCTGTAACTTTCTGCCATGATTGCATACTCAGGCATATCTTCAGGCATTTGGAGCAACCCTCATCTGGATTGTTACCCTGACCTTGCATCTTGATGCCTGTCCCCATCTTTCTTGTACAAAGATCCTGGTGCACAGAGGTGCTCTATGCTTCATCCACAGGCAGATCTCCGGCATTCAGAGCACCACTTGCCTGATTCAGCAGCCTGAGTTGCCCTACCCCTCATGTGCAGAGATTGTGATGCAGGGAAACACTCTACACTCCAAGCTTAGGCAGATCTCCATGTCTCTGGGAGGACACACTCTCCTTAATTAGAAGGTTAGGCCATTCCCGCTTCTTGTGAAGAGAACTTGGGGATAAAGAGTTTTTTCTAGCTCCAAGTCTAGGCCTCCGGGTGCTTGGTGGCTGCCCACTGAATTCCCCATTTGTGCTACTGCTCGTGCTTGGCATTAGGAGACCTCTAGGTAGGAATGCCTGGTCTAGCTCCATTCATCTGGACCCCTGTCCACCAGGACTGAGCAGGGAGCTGAAACTGTTGTGTACTGCATGGATCAGCCCATTGCCTAAGGTAAAAAATCCTTTTCTAGTAAATAAGGATCAAATACATACCCAGCCACATTGCTCTTACCCATAAGTGCCATCTACTGGGTTGTTGGTCAAACTGAACATCTCAATAGAAAATCTACTGAAAGAAGTACATAGAGCTATAAAAGCAAAGCCAAAATACCCTACTCCACATTCTCTACAGCAACACCCCTTAGGGTTAAGAGGAAAGAAATGGAAAATAATAAATAAATCAATAATATAAAAAAAGAAAAATTTTACCTGCACAAAAGTTACAAAAATAGAAGTACTGTGTGTTCAGATGAGAAGGAACCAGAACAATAATTCTGGTGTCATAAAATATCTGAATGTAGTGATACCATCAAAGAATTGCAGTGGCTCCTCAGCAATAATTTCTTACCAAAAATGGAAACTTAGAAATAACATATAAAATATTCAAAGCATGAATTGCAATGAAGCTCAAGATAAAAGGTAGAAAATCAATATGAAGAAACTATAAACAATCCAGAAAATAAAGGAAGAGATAAACATCTATACAGGATATTATTCAGAGCTTCTGGAATTTAACAAATCACTTAAGAAATGTCAAAATACAAACGAAAGCTTTATCAATAGACTACACCAATAAAAAATAATTTCAGAGTTCAAAGACCCATTTTTTGAACTCAGACAAAAATAAAGAAAAAACAATTTATAAAATGAACCAAGTCTTTAAGAAACATGAGATTATGTTAGGTGACCAAACCTACAAGTTTTTGGCATCCTGAAAGGAAAAAGAATAAGTAAACAACCTGGATAACATATTTGAGGAAATAAATCAAGAAAATTTCCTCAATTTTGCTAGAGAGGTATATATCCAGATACAAGAAATCCAGAACACCTATGAGATACTTTAGAAAATGATACAACCAAGGCATCTGGTCACTAGACTACCCAAGTCAACACTAAAGAAAAGATCTTAATGTCAGCTAGAGAAAAGGATCAGATAACATACAAAGGGAACACCACATGGATAACAGCAGACTTCTCATCAGAAATCTTACAATTCAAAAGAGTCTGGGCCCTATTTTCAGAATTCTTAAATAAATGAAATCCCAACCAATAATTTCATATTCTGCCAAACTAGTTTTCATGAGTGAAGGCAAACAAAATATTTTCTACATGAGCAAGTGCTAAGAGGATTTTCTACCTCTAGACCAGTCTTAGATTCTTAAGGAAATTCTAAACATGGAGATAGAAGAATAACTGCTACCACAAAATACAATTATATACATTGCCCATACACCATATGAAGGAACCACACACTATAAACTACAAAGCAACCAGCTAATGACTTTACAGTAGAATTAAAACCTCAGATATCATTATTAACATTAAATGTAACTGGTATAAATGACCATGTAAAACACATATAGGAAAAGACTCTTCTGTCTGCTGTCTTAAAGAAACCCATCTCACAGGTAACAAAGTAAGAGTAAAGGGATGGAGAAAGATCTATCATGCAAAAGGAAAACAAGAGCAGGGGCTGCTATTCTTACATCAGATAAAATAGGCCTCAAAACAACAACAGTACAAAAGGATTAAGAAGGGCATTACATAATACAAAAGGGTTCAACTCAACAATAACATCAACAATAGCACACCTATCCTGACTATACATGCACCCAACACTTGAGCACCAAGATTATCAAACAAGTGCTTCTAAGCCTACAAAAGACATAGCCACTCAATAATAGTTGGGGACTTTGACACTCCACTTAAAGCGTTGTACTGATAGTCAAGGCACACAACTAAGACATTCTGAACTTAAATTCAACATTTGACCAAATGGATCTGATAGGTATCTACAGACACATCCACAATCTGCAGAATATGCATTCTTCTTACGTGCACATGGAAGATACTCTAAGATCAACTACATGCTCAGCCAGAAAGGAAGTCTCAATTCACAAAATTGAAATTATATGTACCAGGCTCTTGGACCACAGTGGGAACAAAATGGAAATCAATACCAAGAAGATCTATGCATACCACACAATAACATAGAAATTAAACAGCTTCCTCCTAAATGACTTCACAAAATTAAAGCAGAAATTTAAAAGAAGTATCTGAAAATAATGGAAACAGACTATACTAAAATCTCTGAGGTGCAGCAGAAGCAATGTTAAGAGGAAATGTGTGTGTGTGTGTGTGTGTGTGTGAGTGTGTGCGCGCGCGCTTTTTATTTATTTATTTTTATAATACTTAAGTTTTGAGATACATGTGTTGAACGTGCAGGTTTGTTACATAGGTATAAACATGCCACGGTGGCTTGCTGGCATGAAATATTATCTCATTGTGGTTTTGATATGCATTTCTCCAATGACCAGTGATGCCGATCCAGAAGAGCATGGAGGCCAGTATTCAACATTCTTTAAAAAAAGAATTTTCAACTCAGAATTTCATATACAGCCAAAGTAAGCTACATAGGAGAAGGAGAAATAAATCCCTACAGGCCCCAGTATGTGATGTTCCCCTCCCTGTGTCCATGTATTCTTACTGTTCAACTCCCACTTATGAGTGAGAACATGCAGTATTTGGTTTTCTGTTCCTGTGTTAGTTTGCTGAAAATGTTGGTTTCCAGCTTCATCCATGTCCCTGCAAAGGACATGAACTCATCCTTTTTTATGGCTGCATAATATTCCATGGTGTATATGTGCCACATTTTCTTTATCCAGTCTATTACTGATGGGTATTTGGGTTGGTTTCAATTCTTATCTTTTGTGAATAGTGATGCAATAAACATACATGTGCATGTGTCTTTATATTAGAATAATTTATAATCCTTTGGGTATATACCCAGTAATGGGATTGATGGGTCAAATGATATTTCTGGTTCTAGATCTTTGAGGAATCACCACACTATCTTCCACAATGGTTGAACTAATTTATACTCCAACCAACAGTGTAAAAGCATTTCTCTTTCTCCACTTTCTCTTCAGCATCTGTTGTTTCCTGACTTTTTATAATCGCCATTCTTACTGGCATGAGATGATATCTCATTCTGGTTTTGATTTGCATTTCTCTAATGACTAGCAATGATGATCTTATAAGCTAGAAGAGAGTGGGGGCCAATATTAAACATTCTTAATCACAGGAATTTTCACCCCAGAATTTTGTATACAGCCAAAGTAAGCTTCATAAGAGAAGGAGAAATAAAATCCCTCTTCTGTAAGATGAGCAAATGCTGAGATATTATGTAACCATCAGGCCTGCCTTATAAGAGCTCCTGAAGGAAGCACCAAATATGGAAAGGAAAAACTGGTACCAGCCACTGCAGAAACATACCAAAATGTAAAGACCATCAACACTATGAAGAAACCGCATCAACTAATGGGCAAAATAACCAGCTAGCAACATAATGAAAGAATCAAATTCACACATAACAATATTAACCTTAAATGTAAATGGGCTAAAGGCCCCAGTTAAAAGACACAGACTGGCAAATTATATAAAAATTGGAGACCCATTGGTGTGCTGTAGTCAGGAGACCTATCTCATGTGCAAAGACACATATAGGCTCCAAATAAAGAGATAGATGAATATTTACCAAGAAAATGGAAAGCAACAAAAAGCAGAGGTTGTAATCCTAGTCTCTGATAAAACAGACGTTAAACCGACAAAGATCAAAAAAGATAAAGAAAGGCATTGCATAATGATAAAGGGATCAATGCAACAAGAAGAGCTAACTAACCTAAATACATGTTCACCCAATACAGGAGCACCTAGATTTATAAAGCAAGTTCTTAGAGACCTACAAAGAGACTTAGACATTCACAAAATAATAGTGGGAGACTTTGACACCCCACTGTTAATATTAGATCAATGAGACAGAAAATTAACAAGGATATTTAGGACTTGAACTCAGCTCTGGACCAAGCAGACCTAATGCACATCTGCAGAACTCTTCACCCCAAAATCAACAGAAAGTACATTCTTCTCAGCACCACATAGCACTTATTCTAAAATTGACCCCATAAGTGGAAGTAAAACACTCCTCAGAAAATGTAAAAGAATGGAAATCATATCAAACAGTCTCTCAGACCACAGTGCAGTCAAATTAGAACTCAGGATTAAGAAACTCACTCAAAACTGCACAACTACATGGAAACTGAACAATCTGCTCCTGAATAACCACTGGGTAGTGAAATTAAGGCAGAAATAACAAAGTTCTTTGAAACCAATGAGAACAAAGACACAACGTACCAGAACCTGTGGGACACATCTAAAGCAATGTTTAGAGGGAAATCTATAGCACTAAATGCCCACAGGATAAAGTGGGAAAGATCTAAAATCAACACCCTAACGTCACAATGAACAGAACTAGAGAAGCAAGAGCAAACAAATTCAAAAGCTAGCAGAAGACAAGAAATAACTAAGATCAGAGCAGAACTGCAGGAGATAGCAACACGAAAAAATCCTTCAAAAAAATCAATGAATCCAGGAACTGTTTTTTTTTTTTAAAAGATTAACAACAATACAAATAGACCACTAGCCAGACTACTAAAGAAGAAAAGAGAGAAGAATAAAATAGATGCAATAAAAAATGATAAATGGGATATCACCACTGATCTCACAGAAATCCAAACTACCATCAGAGAATACTATAAACACCTCTACACAAGTAAACTAGGAAACCTGTAAGAAATGGATAAATTTCTTACATACACATACACCTGGACACATACGCCCTTTGAAGACTAAACTAGGAAGAAGTCGAACCACTGACTAGACCAATAGGAAGTTCTGAAATTGAGGCAGTAATTAATAGCCTACCAATGAAAGAAAAAAAAAAAAGCCCAGGACCAGATAGGTTCACAGCCAAATTCTGCCAGAGGTACAAAGAGAAGCTGATATAATGCCTTCTGAAACAATTCCAAACAATAGAAAAAGAGCAACTCCTCCCTAACTCATGTTATGAGGCCAGCATCTTCCTGATTCTAAAATCAGGCAGAGACACAACAAAAAAAGAATATTTCAGGCCAATATCCCTGATGAACATTGATTCAAAAATCCTTATATACTACTGGCAAACCAAATCCAGCAGCACATCAAAAAACTTATACAACACAATCAAGTTGGCTTCATCCCTGGGATGCAAGGCTGGTTCAACATATGTAAATCAATAAACTTAATCCATCACATAAACAGAACCAATAACAAAAACTGCATGATTATTTCAATAGATGCAGAAAAGGCCTTTGATAAAATTCAACATCCCTTCATGCTAAAAACTCTCAATAAACTAGGTGTTGATGGAACATGTCTCAAAATAATAAGAGCTATTTATGACAAAGGTACACCCAATATTATAATGAATGAGCAAAAGCTGGAAGCATTTTCTAAGACGAAATTTTATAGCAATGAATGCCTACCCTAAGAAAATGGAAAGATCTCAAATTAACAACTTAACATCTCATCTAGAGGAACTAGAAAAACAGGAACAAACTAACATCAAAGCTAGCAGAAGAAATGACTAAAATCAGAGTAGAACTAAAAAAAAAAAACTGCCCAAAATACACCCAAACCATCAATGAAACAAAAAGATGGTTCTTTGAAAAGATAAACAAGTATAATAAACCACCAGCAAGATTAGCATTCAAAAAAGTTCAAAGATTCAACTAAGTACAATAAGAAATGCCAAAAGTGACATTACAACCAATCTCACAAAAATATGAAAGATTTTTGGTCTATTATGAATACTCACTACACACAAACAGTAGAAAATCTAAAGAAAATGGATAAATTTCTAGAAACATACAACCTCCCAAAGTTAAATCAGGAAGAAATTAAAACCCTGACAAACCAATATTGAGTTCTGTTACTGAAACAGTAACAAAATATGGGACAAAAAAAAGAGTTCTGGAGTAACAGCCAAGTTCTGCCAGACATACAAGGAAAAGCTGGTATCAATTCTAATGAAACTATTCCCAAAAAACAGTGGAGGAGAGACTTGTTCTTAACTCATTCTACAAAGCCATCATCACCCTAATAACAAAACCTGACAAAGAACAATGAAAAAAGAAAGCTGTATGTCAATATCCCTGATGAATATAGGTACAAAAATCTTGAACAAGACACTAGCAAACTGAATCCAGTAGCACATAAAAAAAAGTTAACTCACCACAATCAAGTAATCTTCATTCCTAGGATCTAAGTTTGTTTAACATACACTAATCGATAAATGATATAATATACAAGCAGAATTAGAAACAAAAATTATATGATCATCCCAGCTTTCAATGAAATCCAACATGTTTTATTATAAAAATACTTAACAAATTAGGCATAGAAAGAACATACCTCAAAATATTAAGACCCGTACCTATGACAAATCCACAGCCAACATCATACTGAATGAGAAAAAGATATGGAAGCATTACCCTTGAAAACTGGAAGAAGACAAGGATGCCCACTTTAACCACTATTACTTAATGTAGTACTGTAAGTCTTAGCCAGAGCAATCAGAAAAAAAAAAAAGAAATAAAAGGCATTCAATTAGGAAAAGAAGTCAAATTATCTATTTCTTTTCACTGATGATATAACTGTATATTGAGAAAACCCCAAAAACACTGCCAAAATGCTGCTGGAACTGATAAACTACTTCAATAGGCTTCAGAATACAAAATCAATGTACAAAATCAGTAGCATTTCTACATAACAGCAACGTTCAAGCTGAGAGCAAAATCAAGAATGAAATCCCATTTAAGATAGCCAGAAAAAATAAAATACCTGAGATTACGTCTAACGATGGAGACGAAAGCTCTCTAAAAGTGGAACTCCAAAACACCTCCTCAAAAAATGATAGATGACATAAACAAGTGAAAAAATAATTACATGCTTATAAATTTGAATAATTAATACTGTTGACAAGGCCATACTGCTCAAAGTAAAATACATATTCAATGTTATAAAATGACAAATGCCCCTTTTCACAGAATTAGAAAAGAAACTATTGTAAAATTCACCCAAAAAAGAACCCAAATAGCCAAAGCAATCCTAAGCAAAAAGAATATAGTCATAAGCATCATGTTTCCTGACTTCAAACTATACTATAAGGTAAACAAACAGCATGGTACTAACCTGATGACAGACACATAGACTAATAGAATAGAATTGAGAACTCAGAAATAAAACCACATACCTACAGCCATCTGATGTTTGACAAAGATGACAAAAATAAGCAACAAGGAAATGACTCCCTATTTATTAAATGGTGCTTGGATAGCTGGTAGCCATATGCAGAAGGTTGAAATTGAACCCCCACCTTTCACTAATTAGAGATATTATACTGAGATGAATTAAAGTAAGACCTCAAACTATGAGAATCTTAGAAGAAAACCTAGAAAACACCCTTTTCAACATCAGCCTTGGGAAAGAGTTTATGGGTAAATAAATTTAAAAGTGGGTAAAAGACATGTACAGACAGTTCTCAAAAGAAAACATATAAGCAGCCAACAAACATAAGAAAAAAAAATCTCACTATTACTAATCATCAGAGAAATTCAAGCTAAAACCAAAAAGAAATAACATCTCACACTAGTCAAAATGGCTATCATTAAAATGTCAAAAAACCACAGATGCTGATGAGTCTGTGGAGAAAACCAAATGTTTGTTTACTGTTTGTAGGAATGCAAATTGGTTCAGCCATTGTGGAAAGAAGTTTGGAGATTTCTTAAAGAACTTGAAAGAGAACTATGATTCAACCTAGCAATCTCATTATTGGGTATATATATGGAAGAGAAAATAAATTGTTCTACCAAAAAAGACATATATAACTCATACGGTCATTGCAGCACTTACTCACAATAGCCAAGACATGAAATCAACCTAGGTGCTCATCAATGGTTGATTTGATAAAGAAAATGCGCTACATATACATATGAAATGCTATGCAGCCATAAAAAAGTATGAAATTATATGCTATTTAGGATTCATAGATGTCCTGGAGGCCATTATGTACATGAATTAATGCTGGAAGAGAAAACCAAAAACCACATGTTCTCACTTATAAGTGAGAGCTAAACATTAGGTACACATGGACATAAAGATGTCAACAATAGACACTGGGGACTACTACAGAGGAGAGGGAGGTAGGGGGGGCAAGGGTTGAAAAGTAACTATTGGATACTATGCATCCTAACTACCCGGGTGACAGAATCATTCATATTTGAAACCTCAGTATTCTGTAATATATCCATGTAATACAGCTGTATATGTATACCATCTAATCTGAAATAAAAATTGAAATTATATTAAAAACTAAAAAATACATTGTGGTATATTTACACATTGAAATATTATGAAATGATTGAAAAAACCATAGAAATGAACATTAAATACTGGCTCTGTCACCACCAACAATTACTATTTTATAACAGAAAGTTTTTTATCTCAGATTTAGTAGTTTAGGCTGTTCTGAAATAACAAAATAATTAATTTTAATCTATTCTTACTCTAGTTTCAGGCATCTCTGTCAGATTGTAAGAAACCTGAGATTTGGAACAGTTTCTTATTTATGTCTTTATCTCCAGCATTTAGCATAATGCCTAACCCATAATATATACTCAATAAATATTGATGCCTGAGTTTTATACATTTTCTTTGTTTACGTATAATCCATTTATTATTACCTGTATATAATGGTTTATTCTCTTTTCAAGGACATCTGCTTCTTTGCTTGATCTTCATAGACAAACTATTGACCATCATCTTTCTTGGGATTAAATGGTTCCAGTGAAATATGTATCCTCATTGCAGAAACCTGTTGGTTCTTTCTTTAATGACAGCTCTCAAAGTCTTTTTATTTCTTGTTTCAAAGTTCCCATTGTTCATGCAGAACTTTCCAATATGTTCTTATTTAATTTATGGTCTAGATCAAAATAAATGTACAAAAATTAATGAAAATTCAGGACATTCCCAGTTTGGGTAATCATTTCCTCCTACTTTGTAATGTTCACTATGATGTCTCAGTAAGATGCTTGTCTACAAAGGTCTTTAAAATTCCTTTTAAATTGTGCATATTTATATAAAGCCTACAACATTGATTAGAGGATTTGTATTAGTTCATTCTCACATTGCTATACACAAATACCTGAGATTGGGTAATATATAAAGAAGAGAGGTTTAACTTGCTTGCAGTTTTGCAGGCTATACAGAAAGCGTAGTTGCTTGTGCTTCTGGGGAGGCCTCAGGAAAAATCCAATCATGGTGGAAGGCAAAATGAGAGTGAGGCATCTCACACGGCAGAAGCAGAAGCAAGACGGGGTGAGGAGTGGGATGTGGCATACACTGTTAATCAACCAGATCTTGTGAGAACTTACTATCACAAGAACAGCACCAAGGAGATGGTACTAAATCATTCATCTGAAATTCACTCTCATAATCCAATCACCTACCACTAAGTGCCACCTCCAACATTGGTTATTACAGCTTGACATGAAATTTGGGCATGCACAAAAATCCAAATTACATCATTTCTCCCCTGGCTCTTCCCAAATCTCATGACCTTCTCACATTAGAAAATGCAATCATGTCTCCCTAATAATTCCCAGTCTCAACTCATTCCAACATTAACTCAAATGTCCAAATTCTAAACTGATACAAGGCAAGTCTCTTCCACCAAATAGCCTGTAAAACAAAAAACAAGTTAGTTACTCCCAGTATACATTGGGGAAATAGTTACTGAATAAATACTCTCATTCTAAAAGGGGAAAGTAGGCCAAAAGAAAGGAGTTACATGCCCCATGTAAGTGTGAAACCTAGCAGGGCAGTCATTAAGTCTTAAAGCCCTAAAATAATCTCCTTTAATTTCATGTCCCAATTTCAGAGCCCATTGATGCAAGGGGTGAGCTGACAAGGCCTTGAGCAGCTCCACACCTGTGGCTTTTCAGGGATCAGCTCCCACAGATGATCTCATGGGCTGACATTGAGTGCCTGCGGCTTTTCCAGGTAAGAGTGCAAATTGTTAATGGAGTTACAATTCTGGTGTCTGGAAGACAATGCCCCACTTCCCACAGCTCCAGTAAACAGTGCCCCAGTGGGGACTATGTGTGGGGACTCCAACCCCACATTTCCCATCCTCAGTACCCTAGTAGAAGTTATCCATAAGGACTCTGCCCCTGCAGCGGGCTTCTTCATGGGCATCCAGGCTTTTTCATATATCTGAAATCTAGACAGAAGCTCCCATGCCTCAACTCTTGTGCTGTGTCCACCCACAGGCTTAACACTCTGTTGAGGCACCAAGGCATATGGATTGCACTCTCTAAAGCAGCGGCCCAACTGTACCTGGGCACCTTTGAACCACAACTGGAGTTGGAGCAGCTGGGAAGCAGGGAGCAGTGTCATTCAGTCATTATAGGCCTCTAGTTCTGTGATGGGACAGGATGCCATGGAAATGTCTTCTGGGCTTTTTCCCCACTGTCTTGGCTATCTGCTCGTACCTTCTTTTTAGTTATGCAAATTTCTGCAGCCTTGTTGAATCCCGCCCCAGAAAATTGTTTTTTCTTATCTACCACAAAGCCAGGCTGCAAATTTTTCAAACTTTATGCCCTGCTTCCTTTTTAAATATAGGTTCTAGCTTTAGGTCATTTATTTCCTCACACATATGAGAGCATAGGTTGGTACAAGCAGCCTGACCACATGTTAAATGCTTTGCTGCTTAGGAATTTCTTCTGAAAGGTACCCTAAATCATCTTTCTCAAGTTTAAAGTTCCACAGATCCCTATGGCAGGGGCACAATGCAGCCAAGTTCTTTGCTAAGGCATAACAAAACCATCCTTTACTTTCTCTTTACCATCTGAAACCTCCTGGGCTTCACTGTCTACATCACTATCAGCATTTTTATCACAGCCATTTCACCAGTCTCTAGGAAGTTGCAAACTTGACCTCATTTTCCTGTATTCTTCTGAGCCCTCCAAACTCTTTCATCCTCTATTACCCAGTTCCATAGTTGCTTACACATTTTCAGGTATATCTGTAGCAATGCACCACCCATTGGTGCTATTTTCTGGTATTTGTTCATTCTTACATTGCTATAAAGAAATACCTGGGATGGGATAATTTATAAAGAAAAGAGGCCTAATTGGCTCATGGTTCTTCAGGAAATATAGCAGCTTCTGCTTCTACAGAGGCCTCAGGAAGCTTACAATCATGGCATAAGAAAAAGGAAGAGAAAGTCATCTAAAATGGTGGGAGCAGGAGAAATGAGAGAAGGGGATAAGGTGCCAAACACTTTTAAACAACCAGATCTCACGAGAACTCACTATCGTAAGAAAAGCACCAAAGGAATGGTGCTAAACCATTCATAAAAATTCACCTCTATGATCCAATCATCTCCCACCAGGCCCCACATTCAACATTGGGGATCAAAATTTAACATGAGATTTTCACGGAGACAAAGATTCAAACAATATTAGGAGGAAATATTATTTATAGCATTAAATAAAAAGAAGGACATTTTCATATTTGAATGGGAAAAATATTTTCCCTCTCAAGAAGGTATATGTTTACGTTGTAAAGTTTACATTGACTCCCAAGTTATAAAGATTTGGTAGGATCAGGGTTGGGAATTTCATCAATTCTATCAAAAACAGAAAAAAAAAAGAGTGAATTAATTTCATTGATTTCCAAAACTCCATTCTCTGTCTCAGTGAAACCCTGTGCAGTTACAAACAGGATGGGTGAAAATTACAAGTGGTGATTGTTGTAATGAAAGAAGAGTTTAGGTTAATATGAAAGGTAGAGTCTGGAGGTTCTGAATTTGAATAAAGATACTCAGACTTTCCATTTTTTTGTGTGTCAGGTAAAAAACTTTGAAGCCAGCTCTCCCATTTATATAATAAGAGAAAAGACAGACTAAAAATTAACATCTCTTCTTGGACCTATTATAGAAATAAAGTCATAGAAACAGCTACTTACCACCAAATTTAAGAATCAAGCAGGCAAATATGGTCACAACTTACCTAAATAGGAAACAAGAATAGTAAACCCTGTGGGAACCAGTACCAGAGGAAAATAAACCTAAACTGCAATTGACAAATTGCTGAAGTCTCAAAGTGAACAAATTTGAGAGTTAAACACTCCAGGTAAGTATATCTTAGGGAGGACCCCGTACTTTAGTAAGTTTGAGGTTCCTAAGCCCTACCAGGTTCTCACAGTGAAGATGGATAAAAAATTCCTCTTACTTCTGGCAAGAAGTAGGGTGGAATTTAGCCACCTTTAATAATCACCAGAGTATTCTTTTCCTCTTAACAAGGCTTGCAACCAAGGGAAGCCATTTTAGCAGAGCCTATCTTAGCATGATTTTAACAGAGCCTCACCAGTCTAGAGAAGTGAAAATATCCAACTTTAGATCACTCAAGCTTTATAATCTTACCCTAAGGTATACAAAAACCAAACAAAACTGACAGGCCCTTGTGAAGGCCACAGCCGTGGAACACAGGCTATCTAAACCATTGACTAATCTCAATTATTTCAGATGCTAAACATTTATCAGATATGTGATTTACAAATAATCTCTCCAAATCTATTGGCTGCTATTTCCTTTCATTCCCTTACTGTGCAGAAGTTTTTTACTTTCATGTAGTCCCACTCGTTTATTTTTGCTTTTATTGCCTGTTCTTTTAGCTTTATACTCAGGAGTATTTCTTCAGTGTCTTTTTCTAGAAGAATTATGGCCTCAAGTTTTATGTATAGTTCTTTATTCTACTTTTAGTTGATTTTTGTGTATGGCATAAGTTACCGGTTATTCTTTTACATGTGAATATCCGGTTTCCACAGACCATTTATTAAAGCGAATATCCTTTCCTCATTTTGTCTTCTTAGTACCCTTGTCAAAAATTAGTTGCCTATGTATGTTTGGATATACTCCTGAGTTCTTTATTGTGTTTCACTGGCCTATGTGTCAGTTTTTATGTCGGTACCATATTACTTTGATTATTATAGCTTTATAATACAATTTGACATCAGAAAGTGTAATGCCTCCATGTTTGTTTTTCTTTCTCAAGATGGCTTTGGTTATTCAGAGTCTTTTATGATTCAATTTTAGAATTTTTAAATTTATTCCTGTGACAAATGCCGGAAAATGAAATTCAACACCTCACACTGATTTTTACATTTCCATTTTTATTGCAGCATTTTTCACAATAGCCAACATACAGAAACAACCTAAGTGCCCATCAATGGATGAATGGATAAAAACATTGTGGTATACAGTAATACCTTGTTATATTGTGCTGTTTTATTGCAGTTCACCAATATTTTGTTTTTCATAAATTGAAGATTTTTGGTAACCCTGCATTAAACAAAATTATTGGCATTATTTTTCCACAGCATGTTGTCACTTAATGTGTCTATGTCACATTTTTAACATTCTCACAATATTTAAAAACTTTTATTATTTTCACATATTTAATGGTGATCTCTGATTAATGAGCTTTGATTTTACTTTTGTAATTATCTGGGGTACCACAAACCACATCCATATAAGACTGCACACTGGGCTGATAAATATTGTGCATGTCCTGACTGCTCCACTGACTGGCCATTTTTCCATCTCTCTCTCTCTTTCTTCACACAGGCTACTCTATTCCCTAAGACATAACAATATTGAAATTATGCCAATCAATAACCCTGCAATGACCCCTAAGTGTTTAAGTAAAAGGAAGAGTTGCACATCTCTCATTTTCAATCAAAAGCTTGAAATAATTAAGCTTAGTAAGAAAAGCATGTCAAAAGCTACAACAGGCTGAAAGTTAGACCTCTTATGTCAAACATCCCAGTTGTGAATGCAAAACAAAAGTTATCGAAAGAAATAAAATGTATTATTCCAGTGGACATATTAATGACAAGAAAGCAAAACACCCTTATTATTGATATCAAGAACGTTTTAGTGGTCTAGATCAGCAGTCCCCGACCTTTTTGGCACCAGGGACTGGTTTCGTGGAAGACAATTTTTCCATGGATGGGGGTGAGGTAATGGTTTCAGGATGAGACTCTTCCACCTCAGACAATCAAGAATTAGATTCTCATAAGGAGCACACAACCTAGGTCCCTCACATGCACAGTTCACGATAGGGTTCACACTCCTGTGAGAATCTAATGCCAATGCTGATCTGACAGGAGGCAGAGCTCAGGTGGCAATGCTTGCTGGCCCACGGCTCACTTCCTGCGGTGCAGCCCAATTCCTAGCAGGCCACAGACCAGTACTGGTCTATGGTCTGGGAGCTGGGGACACCTGATCCAGATAGAAGATCATACTAGGCACAACAATTTCCTTAACCCAAAGCTTAATCCAGAGCAAGGCCCTAACTCTCTTCAATTCTGTAAAGGCAGAGAGACATGAGAAAGCTGTAGCTGAAGAGTTTACAGTCAGCATAGGTTGATACATGAGGTTTAAGAAAAGAAGCCCCCTTTATAACATAAAAGGGCAAGGCAAAGCAGCAAATGCTGATATAGAAGCTGTAGCAAGTTATCCAAAAGACCTAGGTAAGGTCACTGATGAAGGTGGCTACACTAAACAATAGATTTTCAGTGTATACAAAATAACTTTCCAGTGGAAGATGATACCACCTAGGATTTTTATAGCTAGAGAAGAAAAGGCAGTGCCTGACACTTCAAAGCCTCAATGGTCAGGCTGATTCTTTGTTTAGGAGCCAATGCAGCTGGTGATTTTCAGTTGAAGGCAGTGCTCATTTATCATACTGAAAGTCCTAAAGCCTATAAGTATTATGCTAAATCTACTTTGTCTGTGCTCTATAAATGGAAGAGCAAAGCCTGAATGACAGCACATTTGTTTAAAGCATGGTTTAATGAATATTTTAAGCCCACTGTTGAAACCTATTGCTCAGAAAAAAAAGATTCTTTTGAAAATATGATTGCTTATTGACAATATACCTGACCACTCAATAGCTCCGATGGTGATATACAATGAGACTGATGTTGTTTCATGGCTCTTAGCACAGCATCTATACTGCAACCTATGGATCAAATAATTATTCCAACTTTCAAGTATTATTATTTAAGAAATATATTTTAGAAGTCTATAGCTACCATGAATAGTGACTCATATGATGGATTTGGGCAAAGTAAATTGAAAACCATCAGATAAATACAAATCAAAACTACAATGAGATATCATCTCACCTCAGCTAAAATGGCTTTTGTCTAAAAGATAGGTAGTAACGAATGCCAGCTAGGATATGAAGAAAAGGGAATCCTCATACATTGTTGATGGGAATGTAAATTCGTACAGCCACATTAACAACAGTTTTGAGGTTCTGCAAAAAACTAAAAATACAGCTACCATATGATCTAGCAATCCCACTGCCATAGATACACACAAAGGAAAGGAAATCAGTATATCAAAGAGATAACTGTACTCTCATATTTATTTGAGCACTATTCACAATATCCAATACTTGGAAGCAAACTTACTGTCTCTTTTTTTTTTTTTTTTT
>NW_016108066.1:559582-561103 GCF_001604975.1 Cebus imitator | reverse complement strand
CATTATTACTGAAAAATAAAATTATTTTTCATAGAAACTGTTAAAATATAAATTATATTAAGATAACTATTTACATATTTTAAGCATTTCTCAGTATTAATTTTTAACATGATGAATATTAATAGAACCCACATAAATAATTACTAAAAATAAAAATATGTGCCCTATTCTACTGAGAGATCTTCAGGGAAAATATTCTAATGTCCAGGTTAATTTTTTTTTTAACTCTATAATTTTTGTGGACAGAATTGCAATTCAAAAAAGAATTTGCCTATTTCAGTGTCCTAGGCATCTCTAAAAATAAGCTGCCAGACAGCCTGAACCTGGAAAAGAAGTGAAAATTTCCCCATTTAGATGTATTCTTTATATTCACTGGTAACCGTAGGAATTTTTAGAAATCAAGTTGCATTCTAGATGTTCACCGCATTCAGTAGTATGGATGTCATGAAAATATTCCCTTATTTATTTGTATGCCTAATCGTTAAACTGCAGTATGAAGTAAATACTCAATAATTCACTTGAAATGCTCCTCTGTAGTTACTGCAGATTTGAGTGTGATTATTTAAATGTCACCCAATGAGGCAGAGTAGGGTGATTACCAACCACCTGCCCATCTAATATATTCCTCTTGAAAGGCATCAAAATTCATGTGCTTGCAGGTAAGAAGCATGATATAATTATTTCATTTTACTTTAATAAATCATGCTTCAGTTTACTACTGCAAGTCAGGGAGGATTGAAGAGAAAGTGGAATGGACTAAAAACTCTGAGAAACAGAGCACAGCTAAGGAGACAGCCAGAGAAGTTGTAGTTCTGAAATTGGCTGCTTTCTCTCAAACACTAAGAGACTTTCTTTCTCATAGAGATTAGCTAATTTTTCTCACAAAGGTGTAAGGGGACATTTGAAAATTCTGCAACCAAGTACCACACACCGAATGGCTTAAAACACAGAAATCTTAGCTGGAACTACAGGCATGCACCACCATACCTGGCTAATTTTTGTATTTTTAGTAGGGATGGGGTTTCACCATGTTGGCCAGGATGGTCTCGAACTGCTGACCTCCAGTGATCCACCAGCCTTGGGCTCACAAAGTGCTAGGATTACAGCCATGAGCTACCATGCCCAGTTTTTTATTCTTTTTTTTTTTTTTTTGAGTTGGGGTCTACCTATGTTTCCCAGGTAGGCCAGCAAGCGATCCTCCCACCTCAGCCTCCTGAGTTGCTGAGATTACAGGTGAGCGTCACCTTGCCTGGCATGATTTTGTCACCACAAACCTCTCTCATTTCCTTTCATAGGAAGTCACTGAGAACCAGAAAAACTTGAGCCAAGAACTAGGGAAACTGGTATTTGAACTCAGTTTTGTTTGGGTGCCAAACTTCTCTGTTCCTCCTTCTGTGAAAATTGGAGGTAGCGAGATACAGTGGTTCACACATATAATCCCAGCACTTTGGGAGGCCTAGGTGGGTGGATCACCTGAGGCCATTGCACTCCAGCCTGGACAACAAGAATGAAACTCTGTCT
>NW_016108066.1:555543-558937 GCF_001604975.1 Cebus imitator | reverse complement strand
CCCTCCGAAGCCAGTGCTCAGACCTCCCCTACCTAGGGTGCAACCTTGGATGGCCAAGTACATTGGCTCAATATTTGCCTTGAGTAGCTGGGTGCAGTGGCTCCAGCCACTGTTGGATCTGTAATCCTAGCACTTTGAGAGGCTGAGGTGGGTATTCAGAATATGATAAACATAATATCTGAAATGTTTTGAGTGTAACACAAAATTTGAAAGCAACTTTTAAAATTACATGTAATTCCATTACATCAATATAAAAAATTTCCTCATGGCAAAACACGGTAAGCAAAGTCAAAGGACCAACAACAAACTTAAAAGCAACAGTGTAAGTCATATCGCCAAGAGCTAATTTGCTTAATATAGCTAAAGCTCCTACATATCTGTAATAAAACAGTAACCATATAACAGAAAAATAGGTAGCATATAGGAAGAGTGAGCGCTCAGAAAAAGAATGGCAAATGACTCATTCACATGAAAAGATGCCCAAACTCTGTAATAAGAGATATATAAGTTAAAAATCAGAATAAAATAAAATTTTCACCAATCAGGTAAACTCTAATAGCACTCTGTACTGTTGAGTGTATAAGGAAACAGACACACGAAAACCTTGTTGGTGTAAGTATATACCGATAAAATGTTAATGGAGAACAATTTGGAAATGTGGGAGATGATGTATTTACATGTATGTATTATGTACTTCAGCATAGATATAACAGGAAAAGTGGCGGGGACTACTAAAGCATGTTACATTCAGTCGATGGATTGAATTCTCTACAGCCATCACAAAGAATGAGGCAGTTCCATAAGTACCAAGATGAAGTGATCTTTTAGATACCCAGAACAGCAGATCTTTTTCCTTGCTGGCTTCACTACCAGTAGAGTCATCTTTGGTAAGGTAATGCAGAACATCTAATTCAAGAATATGACCTCCCATAAATATTGAAGAATTCAAAGCTACCAATTGGGGAAAGAGCTTTTTATAAAGCAGTGTAAAAATCTACAAATTACCTAGAACACAGAACACCCTGCAGAAAACTCTAACTAAAAACATCCAAAATTGAATTCTTTACTGCACTTGCACGCTCACCTGTCTCATCATCCTATCAAATCTGCTTCTTTTCCTCCTCAGACAACCCCAGAGAGCTCAGACATCCTTAAACTCCATGTAAGCTCATGATGTTAAAAACAGCCAGAGGGTGATTAACTCATGAATCCCCAAGTGCGTTCTCAGATCATCCACAGAAACCAAAAAGCAGAGAACTTTTCCAAATGCATGGAAACAGAAGCAAAAAGCAAGTGATTTAATCAAGACATCACAGAGATTAAAGGGAAACCTCTACTTACCACTTGAATGAGTGTTTGTCTCATTTTGATCTCTGTCTTAATCAAATACACAAAATTCCTATGAGCTGAGAAAAGATTTCGTATACTCCCTTGTCAAATCAGAGGTACTAGATTAACTGAATCCGTAACTGCTAAACTATGAAACACAACTAAAGGCTAAACTATGAAGCTTCAGTTTTATTTCAGGCAACCTGACATAAACACAATCTAGATAAAAAATAAAGCTCAACAACATACACGCATCCCCAGAAAATCACACAGAACACCAACACATAGAAAGGTGGGCCTGCTTCCTATCCACAACACTGTCACTTGCTCTGGTAAATGCAAGCCAGGAAGCTCATCCCTGAACAGGATGAAGGGGGATGAATACAAGAACAAGGAAGCCCTTCTATGAAGAGAGTTTGGAGTGTGTCTCTGTGTGTGTGTATGTACTCACATTTTTAGTCTCTTAGGTGTGTGAAAGGAAAATAAATCTTGGGGCCCCTAAATCACTAAGCTAAAGGGAAAAGCCAAGCTGGGAACTGCTGAGGGACAACCTGCCTGTCACTGAGATAGATGCATAGCTGATTGTCTCCTTTGGAAAGGCTAATCAAAACCTCAAAGAATGCAAGCATTCCTCTCTCTCTCCTACCTGTGACCCAGAAGCTCCTTCCAGCTTCAAGTCTCCCTCCTGTCTTTGCTTCAAGTTGTCCTGCCATTCTGGACACAACCATTGTACTTCTTACATACGTTGGCTGATGTCTCACGTCTCCCTAAAATGTGTAAAATTAAGCTGTGTTCCGACCACCCTGGGCACATGTCATCAGGACTTCCAGAGGCTGTCTCAGGAGCATGCATCCTCAAACTTGGCAAAATAAACTTTCTAAATTAACTGAGACTTGTCTCAAATTTTCAGGGTTACAAATAATACCAGCAAATCAGGAGACCCGCTGACGGGAAAAAGAAGGTAGTCTAACTTCATTATGACTACAAAAATGAATCTGGTATATCCATACAATAGGGTGTTACTTAGCAAATAAAAGGAAAAGAACTACTGACACAAAAAACACCATGGATGAATCTCAAAATAATCACGCTGAATGAAAAAAGCCAGAAAGAATACCTACTGTATGATTCTATTTATATAATATATAAGTTAGAAAATGAAAACTAATCTACAGTTACAAAAAGCTTATCAGTGGTGGCCTGTGGATCAGAGGCAGGAGGGAGACAGTACTGAAGGGTACAAGGAAACTGTTGAGATATACGTCTACTATCTCTAGTGGTGACAGCTCTATGGCTGAATATCTGTGTGAAAAGATCTAACTTTACACTTCTAATATGTGCAGCTTGGGTGTCACTTGACTCCTCAATAAAGCTGTTTAAAATTTTTTGATAAAAATAAGTTCACATTGACCACCAATCGGGTTTAACTGAAAACTTACAAAATGAAGATTATTTTCACTTTCAGAAGGATATCTGATCGCAGTTACATATCATGCTTTGTGGATAAGCAATTTCAGAATAAATACAGATGTCAAATACTTAAATGTCTGTATTTCTCCCCATTCATCCTTTTCATGATTTAAAAGAAGCTAAAGCATTTTACAAAAAAATTCCATCACTTCAAGTTTCTAAGAGAGACTCTGAAATTCAACAAACATTTAACTTTTTGGAAAAGACGGGACCTTAAACACCATCCTGCCCAACTTTCTCAATTTAAGAAAGTAAACTTATCCCCTCCCCTTATAGGGAGTTAATCCAGTCTCAAGGCTTTGAAGTCAGGTCTATGTTGCTGACACCTACCTTTGTCATTTGAATCTTGACCTCCCCACTGAACTGCAGACATTTATTCCACTGCCCACTAAACCACCTCACTTGACTATCTAATAAGTACCTAAAACCAACTGTGGCCAAAAGGAATCTTCTGATTCCCCTCACCACCAACTTCTCCTCCAATTTTTCCCATCTTAGTAATTGAACCCTCACACATTCAGTTGCTCAACTAAAACCTAGAAATCAACTCTTGACTACTTGTCTCCTGCCTTCCACATAGAATCCACACTTAAGT
>NW_016108066.1:553265-554494 GCF_001604975.1 Cebus imitator | reverse complement strand
CCTGGTGAGAAGCTGGTGGTGAGGGGAATGAATCAGGAGCCCTTTGGCCACAATAAGTTTAGAAATGTGTTAGGTATTCAAGTGAATATTCAATTCTCTTATCATAGACCCCATTTTACTGATGTTATGGTACTTATCACTAACTAAAATTATCTTGTAAAGTTCTTTACTTATTTATAATATATGCTGAAAAAATTCATTCATTCATTTATTCACTCACTCATTCCTGCTATGCCTGTCAGAAACATTAGCCCAAATAAGAACTGTGATTTTTTCTTATTTCACTTGAAAGCATTCATTTACGGGTGCCTGGTACTACTGGTTAAAAAGCACCTATGTGCATTTTTTTTAAAGTCTATTTTAGTTCTTTTTTAATTCCTAAGTGTGACGATTGGGTTTCCACACTCAAACCTGCATGTGAACCTTTTACAACATCAGCATATTACCAGTCTGACGTTTAAAAATAAAGGTCAATTTCAACTGTCCTATTAATTTTACAAGATGCCAAATCTTTTTTCTTAAACCTTTTTACATCAGTACATTACCTGTCTCATGTTTAAAAATAAATTTCAATTTTAACTGTCCTATTAATTTTACAAGTCTTCAAATTATGCTTCTAAAAAACTGAAAAATTCAGCTACTGGTCTGCTTATTATTATGAGATTTCTATTTGATATAAAATAAACTTATCAATTTACATGAATGTTGTTGATTTTGAGATTGCATGCTCTGTCACTATAATAGTACACTTTTTTATAAGGATAAAGTCAATATTGAAAGTATTTACTTTTAATGATTAAATTGGGATCTCTAATATCTTACTTTTGGGATACTTAGCAAATAGTCACTTACATAATATGCTATCTAAATGCACCAATTTAAACAATTTTAATTCCTTTATTTTCTTTTTTAGAATTTCAAAGCTTTCAGACACTGCTACCAAAAAAATCACAATAGATTTTTTACCTGCTTGTTACACATTATAAATGATCTCATAGTAAATCATTAATAACTGGGATGTACATTTTATAAGGACAGAGATATTTATCCAGTTTGTTCATTGTACCCCCCAGCACCTACTCCCGGCATATTATCAGCTTAAAATAATATATGTTGTTGTGGCCAGGCGCGGTGGCTCAAGCCTGTAATCCCAGCACTTTGGGAGGCCGAGGCGGGTGGATCACGAGGTCAAGAGATCGAGACCATCCTGGTCAACATGGTGAAACCCC
>NW_016108066.1:550478-551925 GCF_001604975.1 Cebus imitator | reverse complement strand
AATAGACAAATCTGTAGAGACAGAAAGTAGATGAGTGGTTACTTAGGCTGAGAAATTTGGGAAAAACAGGAAGGGACTGTGAATGGGTACAAGGTTTCTTTTTGTGATGAAAATGTTACAGATTAGACAGTGGTGATAGTTGTACAACTGTGAATATATTCAAACCATTGAACTGTACACTTTAAATGGGCGAGTCCTATGGTATGTGAACTATATCTCAATAAAGCTATTAAAACATATTGTGCATTATCTTTAAATAAGTATAGCTTTCAACCATCAAATGACATGTCTTATCAAGATGAAGTATGGACATGTTGTCACCCCAACAGTACATTCCATATAGTTCACAAAGTCTTCTCACAGCCCGCAGTCCCCATGACCAAGAGTATTTCCCAGGCCATTACTGCCAGAGCTCCCAGAAAAGATGCTTTCTCTTCCTAGGATTACAGGTGGAGCTGGTTTCACTGGGGCTGCTTCTGTGACAAGAGAGAATGGGCCAACACTCTAAGAAAAGCAGAATGAGAGAGGGAGTGGGGCAGTCGGATAAAGAAGGAGGGGGAAAGAGGAAGGTGAGAAAGGAGGAGACTCAGAGAGGAAGAGCACAGTAATTATTGTTGGAGCATCTGCATCCAGCCGTGCTGGCTAGTTTAAAGTGGGTTTCTGTAATTTGCTTTTAGGAGAGTCTTAATATGTTACTTCACTACAAACCCTTTCCCTACTTAACTGATAAACTTTCTAAGGATGTATACACAAGTAAAACTAAATCCTGGGCCTTTTTTGTTTTAATAAAAAGACATATGAAACATTGGAAAGAGCACACATAGCTCAGTGGTTAAATGAACTCAGGCAGACTTAGACTCCAATGTGAGTGCCAGGCTTATCTAAGTGACCTTGGGCACACACAATTTAACTTTACCAAACTTTAGTTGCCACTTCTGTAAAATGGGAGCCCTAGGTTTGGTTTTCTTACAGACAGGCCACTGTCCACATTATAATGAAATAACTCATGGCAGGGTCTCAATACACTACCTGGCATATGAAAACACAACAATATGACCCACCATTATTAGTGGTAAACTCATGATTTATCACAGATATATTTAAAGCATAAAAAAGTATTGTTTGAAAGCAAAGACAGTACGAATAAGACTAGTAGGTAAGAGCCAGAGAAAACTGTACCATGCTTCACAAAAAAATACTTCTTATTCATTTGGAGAGCATTATTTTTAAGACATGTTAGAAACTAAACCTAGTAATGGTAAACATGACAGCCAGAACCAAAAATGCTAATTCATAAAAATCAATTCTGGTTCTTAGCTAACCTTGCCCAATACACACTTTGGTCAGTTATTTCTTCTTAGCCTTCAGTCTGCAATCACTTTTGGAAACCACTCCCCTCTTGCAAATAGACAGCCTTAGACAACTAGTTAGATTGCTAAGCTTTCTG
>NW_016108066.1:534166-550413 GCF_001604975.1 Cebus imitator | reverse complement strand
GAAAAAAATTGAAATAGAATGAGGTGTCAGCACAATATAGCCACAGTATAGCTATTTGGATGGTCAGAGACTCATGCAAAGCAAACTCTGAAGTGTGTAGAGACACAGACTTTACAGGTCACTGAGTCTCCCATCAGTGCTGAATATAGCCTGCCCCTGAGATCTTGGCTACAGCTAGAGCTTGATACAAAGTATATGAAGCAGATATAAAATTACATGATACAAATATAAAATATACATTTATTTTTATAAATATATGTATTAGGTTACCTTTTCATTGAAAATGTCTATACAAGGTAAAGAAGATAAAACTGAATACGGATTAGCTAAAATGGAGTTTTTTAGAAGAAATCCACCAATTCCAGAAAAAGCACAAACTAGAACAACTCACCCAATATGAATTTAAATAGCCCTATAACTGTTAAGAAAACTGGCTTTGTAATTTAAAATCCCTTAAACATCTCTAGGCCAGTGAGGTGAGGTGGCTCACACCTGTAATTCCAGCACTTTGGGAGGCCGAGGTGGGTGGATCACCTGAAGTCAGGAATTCAAGACCACTCTGGCAAACATGGTGAAACCCTTCTCTACCTCAAAATACAAAATATTAGCTGGGCATGGTAGTGGGTGCCTGTAATCCCAGCTACTAAGGAGGCTGAGGCAGGAGAATCCTTGAACCCAGGAAGTGGAGGCTGCAATGAGCCAAGGTCATGCCATTGCACTCCAGCCTGGGCAACAAGAGCAAAACTCCATCCCCCACCCCCCCTCCCAAAAAAGAAAAGCTTGGCCCAGATGGTTTTACTGAATAATTCTGTCAAAGTTTTTAGAAAGAATTAACACTGGTTTTATACAATCCCTCCCAGAAAATAGAAGAGGAAGGAATACATCTCAATTCAATAAAGGGAGTGGTCTAGCTGTAAAGAGACTAACGAGAGGTTAGAATCAAATGCAACCTGTAATTCCAAACTAGATCCTGTTGTTAAACAGAATTTGATGAGATAGCCAGTAAAGCTTGAATAAAGTTGAAGACGTAATGACAGAAACATATTAATTTTGTAATTTTGATGGTCATTTTGATATTACACAGAAGAATGTCCTTAGAAAATGCCACTAAACTATTTGGAAGCAATGGGTCATCAAGTCAGCAACTTATCAGCAAATGGTTCAGGGAAAAGCAAATGTTATCTGAATTGTATTGATAACCTTCCTGTAAATTTAATCTTGTTTTAAAACAAAGAAAAAATATTTCTTAAAAATATAGGAGGCTATCTTTATGATCTCAGGATACAGAAGAATTTCCTAAATTAGGTATTAAAAACACTGCAAATATGAATGTTATAAATTCAGCCACATGAAGATTCAGAACATTATAAATGGAACATTATTCAGCTTTTCAACAGAAAAGAAATTCTGGCTTTTATGAGTCATATAACATATATCATATGTGACAACATGGATGAACCCTGAAGATGTGCTAACTCAGATATGCCACTCACAAAAAGACAAACGCTGTAAGTTTCCACTTATATGAAGTATCTAGAAGAGTCAAATTCATAGAAACAAAAGGCCAGCTGCTGGGCCTGGGAGAAATAGAGAGCTGATTAATTAATACACAGTTTCAGTTCTGTAAGATGAAAAAGTGGAGATCTAGTACTCAATGTTGTGAATACACTCATCACTACTGAACTACCCACTTAAAGATGGTTAAGATGGCAGCTTTCGTGCTTATTACCACATACATATATACATTTGTGGATAACACTTGAAGAAAGAAAGGAAATGGTTAACACAATATTGCAGAAGTCTCTCCTCTCTGCGATGTGATCTGAAAAGGGCACACAGGGAACTTAAAAGAAAAAAATTCCTTAAGCTCAAGTACAAGTGGTTTTCATCATCCTCTAAAAGAATAAGCTTTTGCAAATCTAATTTTTAAAACTAACTCCCCAGGAAAGGGAAGATGAGCCGGTACAAAAGCTCTAAAAATATATAAAGAACTAAAGGGCAGGGAAGGGAAAAGGAAAGAATCATGAATTCTCTCAGTATTATTAAATTTAAAGTATATTTTCTAAATAATAAAGGATCAATTTCCGTACAACAATTTAAAGTTATAAGTGGTACTGGTCAAACTAGATGTACTAAATGTAACTACCAAATAGCTTTCTAAAATATGGAGCCAAATAATATCAATCCCTCAGCCTCCCTATATTGCTCACCGCAACAGGAGGAGTCAGACAGACAGGAGTCAGACAGTGGCAGTCCTCAGTGGTCTGAACAAGATGAAGCAGAAAGAGGCACTGAGGGCTAGCGTTCTGCCTCTAGAAAGAAGAAGCTGGTGGCTACACAGTATACAGTTTGTTCAGAGGCCTCCCACTTCTGACTGGTTTCCCACTAAGAAGAAAAGAAAAGGTAAGTCTCAATAATATACCCACATGGTTCCTTATGCAGGGGGGATTAAAATGTCTAATTCTTCTTCTCAATAGCTTTAAAACATGCAAATCAAATCCTAAATTTTCTACTGTCAACTGGCTATATCGGCTGGGACTCAGGTCAGATACAGACAGGTCACTGATGCTGACTGAAAATCACCTGTAGTTTACTGTTATTTTTATTCATGATGCTTTCAGGAAAAAAATTTTTGATTAAAATTTTTCTCACCATTCTACTCAAAGTACCATAGGCTCTTTATTCTATCAAATGAAATTCTTACTCTGAAAAATACAATGGAATATTTTTTTTTAAGATGGTGTTTCACCATGATGGCCAGGCTGGTCTTGAACTCCTGACCTCAAGTGATCCACCCACCTCGGCCTCCCAAAGTGCTAGGATTACAGGCGTGAGCCACAGCGCCCAGCATATGGAATTCTTTAAAGATAAAATGTGCAACCTCCAAGTAGAATCTTGAGTCCTGCCCTATTGCCTGAATTTTGGATTCACATCTTCAATGTTCTTCACATTTCTACTTCAAAGTCTACCCAGCAACTGAAACTTAACACAGTCAAAGGGATTATCTTTCATATCCACCCTTTCTCATATTCCAACAGCCACTTAATTCCAGGCTGGTATAAAAGGCTGACACACTTGCCTTCCACTGTGCTGTTAACACTTAAACTGTCCATGAGGGGCGAAGCTAAAAGAGCAACGATTTTAACACTCCTTCTGAGGCCTCAGGGCCTGCACAGAGTTTTGCTCCTCCCTGCACCCAAAAGCACTCACCCCAGTTCCTGCACACACTTACCTTCATGTTTCCTCCAATGACGGATTGAGCACAGGGGGCTCTAGTGAGTGGAGTCTGTCCCTTCCAGCGCCTAAGTGGCCAGCTACTTCCAGCACCCACACCCCAGTTCCCGCCAGCAAAGGGTTCAGGGAAATTATCCTGCTTCACTATCTCAGTCAGGTGACCAAGTCAACATTAACAGTGATCAGTCACATTGAAAGTACACACCCTTTCCTTTGTATGATGTGATGAAAAGGACACTTCATCTTTTCGGTCTTCCTCCCAGGCATCCATAAACCCAGACGTATTATGAGAAACACATTTGATAAATTTCACTTGAGGGACATTCTACAAAATACGTGACCAGTAGTCCTCAAACCTGACAAGGTCACAAAAAAAGAAAGGAAAGTCTGAGAAACTGCCACAGTCTAAAGGAAGCTAAGGAGACACAACGAACAAATGTAATATGATAACCCCCATAAGATCCAGGAACACAAAAAGGACCTTGTTATAAACTGAATGTTTGTGGCCTCCCCAGAATCCTCATATGTTGAAGCTTTAACCTCGAAGGTAATAGTATCTGGAGCTAGGGCGTTTGGGAGGTAATCAGCATTAGATGAAGTCATGAGGGCAGGGCCCTGGTCTGATGGGATTAGTGCTCTTATAAAGAGACACAGAGAGCTTGTTCTTTCTCTCTTCTGGTGAGAACACACCTAGGAAAGGGGACTGTGCCGTGTGCAAGTGAGGAAGAGACTCCTCACTGGGACCCAAGCGTCCTGGTACCTGATCTCAGACTTTTCACCTCCAGATCTGTGAAAAGAAATTTCTTTTGTTTAACCCACTCGGTCTATGGAATTTTGTTCTGGCAGCTAACTGGTGCAGACCTTAAGTAAAAACTAAAGGATCAATCATGTATAGAATTTAGTCAATAATAATGTATCAATATTACTTCACTAATTGTGACAAATGACCACACTAATGTAACAGAGTAACAATAAGAAAACTGGATGGAAGTTATTTGGAAACTCTCTCTACTATTTTCACAACTTTCTGTAAATTTAAAACGCTTCTAAAATACAAAGTGTATTCCTAAAAATCCGATGGCTTCCCATCATATTTTTCGTAAACCAAAGGCCTCTGAATCTCTTTTATTCATCATCTAATACTCACACCTTGTTTACTCTGGTGTACCATGTTCACCTTTACAAGGGTTACACAGTATGAGTTACATACATGTACACATTTGTCAAAATTGATCAAACTGCACACTTAAGATCTATGCATTTCTCTATATATGTTATACTTAAATTACAATTGTTTTAAAATATATGATTGCCAAATGAGTACTCTAATGACCTAAAAAGTACCCTTGAATTTGGTGGCTGAAAACACTAACATTTCATTTGCTCTGGAATCCGCAATTTGGACATGGATCAGCATGGACACTTCATTACTTCTCTATTTGCCGGTAGCCAGCGACTAGTTTTATCTAAATGCTCACTCACTCACATGTCAGATGGTGAATGCTGGCTGTCACCTGAGACTTTAGCTGGGCCTGTAGGTTCAAGCACCGACACAAGGCATCTTAATGTGCCCTGAGATTCCTGATGATATGGTGGCTGTGTTAGAAAAACTTTATATTCAGTGTGACTCTAATTCTGTTTCAATATACACACACATTCTAAAAAAATTAACAGAAGTTTTCCCTGGAGTGAAGGAAAATGAGTGACTTTTAAACTTTCATAGTTATACATTTTTATTTTGTAAATTTTATACCATAAACATGTATTACTTTCTAAATCAGAAGAAAAAAATTGAGTTTCCTATTAGCGTACATAATACACTAGTGTAAACACAAATGAAATTGAAAATACAAAAATGTCAAACATATTTACATCATAAAAAAAAAAGAATCCGCTCACAAACAGCAAAACCTTTACAAAATACTTGATTCATTCTGTATTCATTCATCCTTACTTCCCCACCCTCCCCATCACGAGACAGTTTCACTCCTGTTGCCCAGGCTGGAATGCAATCCGCTCACTGCAACCTCCGCCTCCCAGGTTCAGGTGATTCTCCTGCCTCAGCCTCCTGAGTAGCTGGGATTACAGGCATGCACCACCATGCCGGGCTAATTTTTGTATTTCTAGTAAAGACGGGGTTTCACCATTTTGGTCAGGCTGGTCTTGAACTCCTGACCTCAGGTGATTCACCTCCCCCAGCCTCCCAAAGTGCTGGGATTACAGGCGTGAGCCACCTCGCCCAGCCCACCTTGCTTTTCAAGTTACAGATGAACTGAACATCAGCACATCAGAAACTAACAAAGAACACAAATATGCTCAATGATACCTGATGTCTTCTAAATAACACATCTGGCCCTTTTCATGGCACAGCTCTCCCTTAGTCCAATTCCTTCCTCAAAACCTTCTCTCCATATTTTCCTTTAATCAAAATCACCTACTAAACATTACCCTAGAAATACAATCATCTGGAAAGCAAAGCCTACAAAGGCAAGCCTCAGATGCTAGATACTTCCTATCTCACAGCATGGTGTAACCTCACTTGATAATAGACCTTTTACTAAGATTTAAGGCCTACTGAACAAACGCTATGGCTACCTCAAGGTCACTCTCGAATTCTCAGTAATGATTAAACAATACAGGAGTCAACGGCAAGATCTTTTGCTCCCTTTCCTTTCCTGGCTTCAGCCTTATTGCAAAACACTCCCTCCTTTCTGCTACGTGGCCCCACAAGGCACGTTCTTACATTCAATGCAGATCAATAATTTCTATTATCTCATAAATTCTATACTTACTCTAGTAAGAAGTTAACTGTTTTTGTTACACTAAAGTCCTTTTCTTCATTGGACATTAACTACTTCTATAATTTTCTAATTTTTCAAAACACTGTTAATTTGCACATACCAAATTAACATACTTATAAGTTGTATTTTTGCACTTTTCCTTTCCTGATTTGCCTTTTTCCTGCCGACTCACACTATTTGATTACAACAAATTCCTAAGCTTTTTCTCAACCTGGACTATTTACATTATAAAAATGTCCCATGTTCTGTAAAATGCTCAATTTTAAAATGATAGCTAAATGATTTTATTCATCCAATTTTACAATATGAGTTTTTAGTTATTTCAAGAACTTCATCAACAAGCAAGTCAATTCTTAGGTACTTCAAAGAAACAATTATCAGTATGAAAAGTTAAGGCTTATGTGGTATTAATTAAATATTCTCAAGACTTGCTCAAATAGGAAACAACTGTAAATATACTCACGTGTTGCTTAATAATGGGGGAACATTCTTAAAATTGCATCATTAGGCAATTCACTGTGGACATCACAGTGGACTTACACAAACCTAGACAGCATAGCCTACTACACATGCGCCTAGGTGGTACAGTCTATTACTTCTAGGTTCTAAACATAGAAAAGGTACTGTAAAAATACAGCATAAAAGATAAAAAATGGTATACCTACATAGGGCACTCACCATGAAGGGAGACTGCAGGACTAAAAGTTGTTGTGGGTAAGTGGGTGGTGAATGAATGTTAAGGTCTAAGACATTGCTGTACACCACTATTGACTGTATATAAACTTTACATGTAGGCCACACTGAAAAGTTCTTCTTTCTTCTGTTAACCTTGGCTTATTGTAATTTTTTTTATTTTACAAACTTTTAAACTCTTCTATAATTGCACTTAGCTTAAAACATACGCTGTGCATCTGTACAAAATATTCTTTCCTTATATTCTAATTCTATAAGCATTGTTCTATTTTTAATTTTAAAACTTTATTGTTAAAAACTAAGACACAAACACCCACTAGCCTAGGCCTACACAGGGTCCAGATCTTGCACATCACTGTCTCCCACCTCCAATCTCGTCCCACTGAAAGGTTTTCAGGGGCAACAACACGCATGTAGCTGTTACCTGCTATTATGACAGTGCCTTCTTCTGGAATATTTCCTGAAAGAACCAAATCAGGCTGTTCTATAGTCAACTTTTATTTTTAATCAACAGAAGTACACACTAAAACAATGATAAAACGGGTAGAAAATACACCGACAGATAATGTATTTAACGCTATCAAGTATTATGTACTGTACATAATTGCATATGCTACACTTTTACAGGGACTGGCTGCACAGTAAGTTTGTTTACACCAGCATCACCACAAAAACATGAGTCACTAAGAAATTATGAACACTACAGCTTCTCTAGGCAATGGGAATTTTTCAGCTCCCTTATAATCCGGGGGACCAAAATCATATATGAGCTCTGATGACCTCACTGGCACTATGCAGTACATAACTGTACCACACAAATTGGTGCAATACGTGGCTGTACAAATTTATAGTATTCCCAAGCTACAAACTCAAGACCTTCAGCTAAACAAAGACACATCAAAAAGTTTTAAGTCCTGTCTCCTTCCCATGGTTCTCCTGATTATTTCAGTACGGAAAAGAATTTTCTCTGGTTGCTGAGATGTTTAAATGGGTTCATTACTATGAAATCACTTTTAAAAAGTTATAAGCATTATATAAATTAAAAGGTATTATTAGCATAACAAAGAAAATGTTTCGGCACAGGAGGGAGGAATAAGCCTATAGCAGACACGGGGTTAGGAGAAAGGAAAGAAAGAGGGAAGAGAAAGAGAATGTGAACACATGCCGGTCTCCCTAAAAGAAATGTAAATGTAAGGGCTCTCGCTCTTGCTCCTCAACAGCAATATGTTTTCTTTACAGACACCTACCCTGCATTTGCTGATACACTGCCAGCAGCCTGTTTAAATCAGGAGTGTGACATGCTACACTGCATGCCAGGGTGGAAAACAGCGATGATCTTCCACAGGGCTGAGTAGATGAAAAACACTAAATTCTGATCAATTGATTAATAAACAGAGAATAGTATTTTCTTCAAATACACGATTAATTTCACTACCAATACTTTATTCACAGGATACACATTATAACTGCTGTTAAAGATAGGTGGGGATGACCGCAATAAGAGATTTTAAGAGAAGGCAGAATTATTTATTTTTTCTATCTAATTATTTTTATTTGACACTCGGTCCCCATAAGTTTATTTAAAAGAGTAAAGTTCAAGTCAGCCTGTACCCTAATGTCAGGTTTCCAGCTTGCTTCTAGAAAAAGCAGTCTGGGTAAGATAGAATCTGTATTATAAATGAAATCCCCTAAGACTACACGACATGCGCACATTCCAGCCAATGACAGTGAACCAGTATCCCTTATAAAGTGCAAACACTTACTTCTAGGTTAAGTACGCTACAAACAATTGTAAGCAAAATTTCCAAAGTCAACTACCTTTAGCTTGGGGCTAGAGCAATCACCTAACTCTACCTCCCACACCCGGCATCAACAACTTCCTTAAATCTTATGCTGAATGCTCCCAACAAAATACTTCCAAGCTTTCTTTGCTGAATAAAAATGGCGCTGCTTTTTCCATCACAATATTGTTGATTTCTCAGTAATGCTTAGGCCCTTTAACCATCAAACTCAATTGGCCTCATTTAAATGCCACCCTTCCCTGAACACTGCCAAGTGCTTTCTTGAGGGTTGGGCCAGGAGGTAAGGGTGGCTGCTTCTATCTACAAGGCTGCAACTTTCTCAGCTAGAATCCTGGGGACAACTCCCTCTCACTTTTCTTCATAACCTCTGCCTTCCCCAAAACTATTATCTTTTTCTCCCTTAAACCACACTCCAATGCAAACTGTCCCCAAAATGCAGTAGCACTTAAGCTTCTCTGTGCCCCTCGTACCCATCAGTGCCATCTCTAATGCACCGTTCAGACCTAGACCCACGCATCAGCCTTTCCAGGGGTCGTTCGGAGCCACCCGCCCGGCAGGCGCCACCACGCCAGCCTCTCCGGAACACAGCCTTGCGGTCCATCTACATCCCAGCCTGTGCACCCGAAGGGACTCAACCACTGAGTCCAGCCCCGCTGCGGCAAAGGGCAGGGACCAGCACGCACACCCTCAAGTCTACGTGAAGACCCTCCCCGGGGCTGTCTCTGGCACCAACGCCAGGACCACCATGGCCCTGAGCGGCATATGGGGGTCTGGGGGGCACACCGGGGAGGCAGCGAGGAGGCCGGCGGGAGTGAGAGATCAACGGAACAGGCTTGTCTTCCCCTCCCTTCCTGGGGCAGCGGGTCCCAGTCCCCACCCCTCTCCCAGGCCCCTGGTCTGCCGGCACCGCGGCCGCAAAGGGCGGCGAGGGCGTGTGCCCGACGCCTGGGTGCCTTGCGGTACCTGAACCCACCTGGTCAAGTGACGGCTGCACCGCGTCGCCGAGAGGCCGCGGCAGGGTGGAGTCCGTGGTACTGGCGGTGCTGAAGGGCGACAGAAAGACTCAGACTCAGGACTGCTCTCAACTTTGCGGCCCGCCTCAGCCTGCGCTCACTGTGAGTAACCGCTTCACTGCCTCCGTCTTCCAGCAACTCCCAACGCAGGTCCCCCACCTTGTGCACAGTCGCCGCGCGGAACCCTGACGCGGCAGCCAATCAGAGAGCGCCGGCCGCACAGCGCCCGCCCCCGTGCCGAGCGGCGGGGCGAAGGGAGGAGGCTCAGGCAAGGCTGTAGCCTGAGGGCGCCTCCCGGCCTAGTGGCGAGCAGTGGCCCCAAGTAAAAGGAACAAAGTGAGGGACGTCCCAAGCATTGCTGGGGACATTGGGGACCAAGCTTGGGCCTGGGAGGGGGGGACGGTGAACCATACCTAGCTGAAAAGCCGCTTTGTCTTTGAAACTGCTGTGTAATAGCCCTAAGTTGAGAACAATCCCGTGGTCTGACCCTTTCAGTCCTTATCCAGCTCAAGACTTAAGGGTTTGGCAGTTTGTAATTCAGGTAAAAATAGTGTTTACTGAGAGTTTAACTGCATGTTTTAATACTTTTGGTAGACTAGCTCAATAATCCTCACAATTACGCTGTGAGATAGATACTATTATACACCATCTTTCAAATGAATTGAGGCACAGAAAAGTTATGTAATTTGCCCAAGAACACACAACTAAGTAGGTTGGAATTCAAGTAACCTACCTCCAGAGACCTTGCCACTAGACCTNAAAAAAAAAAAAAAAAAAAAAAAAAAAAAAAGAGTAAAGCGCAAGGCAGCCTGTACCCTAATGTCAGGTTTTCAGCTTTCTGCTAGGAAAAGCAGTCCGGATAAGAGAGAATCTGATGCGCACATTCCAGCTAAGGACAGTGAACCAGTATCCCTTGTAAAGTACAAACTCTTACTTCTAGGTTAAGTACGCCACAAACAATCGTAAGCGGAATTTCCAAAGTCAACTACCTTTAGCTTGGGGCTAGAGCAAGCACCTAACTCTACCTGCCACACCTGGCATCAACAACTTCCTTAAATCTTACCTGAATTCTCCCAACAAAATAGTTCCAAGCTTTCTTTGCTGAATAAAAATGGCGCTGCTTTTCCCGTCACAATATTGTTGATTTCTCAGTAATCCTTAGGCCATTTAACCATCAAACTCAATTGGCCTCATTTAAATACCACTCTTCCCTTAACACTACCAAGTGCTTTTTTGAGGGTTGGGCCAGGAGGTAAGGGTGGCTGCTTCTATCTACAAGGCTGCAACTTTCTCAGCTAGAATCCTGGGGATAACTCCCGCTCACTTTTCTTCATAACCTCTGCCTTCCCCGAAACTGTTGCCTCTGTCTCCCTTAAACTACACGCCAATGCAAACTGTTCCCAAAGTGCAGTAGCACTTAAGCTTCTCTGTGCCCCTCGCACCCAGCGACGCCATCTCTAATGCACCGTTCACACCTAGACCCACGCATCAGCCTTTCCGGGGGTCCTTCAGAGCCACCCCCCAGGCAGGCACCACCACGCCCGCCTCTTCGGAGCACAGCCTTCCGCTCCGTCTACATCCGAGCCTGTGCACCCGAAGGGACCCAACCGCCGAGTCCCAGCCCCACTGCAGCGGAGGGCAGGGACCAACACGCACACCCTCAAGTCTACATGAAGACCCTCCCCGGGGCTGTCGCCGGCACCAACGCCCGGACCACCCCGGCCCCGGGCGGCGGATGGGAGTCTGGGGCGCACGCCGCGGAGGCAGGGAGGAGGCCGGCGGGAGCGCGAGGTCACCGGGACAGGCTTGTCTTCCCTCCCCTTCCAGGGGCGGCAGGCCCCAGTCTCCACCCCCGTCCCAGGCCGACGGTCTGGCGGCACCATGGCCGCAAAGGGCGGCGAGGGCGCGTGCCCGACGCCTTGGTGCCTCGAGGTACCTGAACCCAGCTGGTGGCAGCTGCACCGCATCGCCGAGGGACCGCGGCAGGGTGGAGTCCGTGGTACTGGCGGTACCGGAGGACGACAGAAAGGCTTAGACTAGGGACTGCTCTCAACTTTGCGCAGGCCGCCTCTGCGCTCGCTGCCAGTGACCACTCCCCCGCCTCCGATTTCCAGCAACTCCCAACGCTGGTTCCCTACCTTGGGTACGCAGGCGCCGACGGCCGCCCACGGCACAATCGCGGTGTGGAACGCTGACGCGGCAGCCAATCAGAGAGCGCCGGCGACACCACGTCCCTCCCCCGTGCGGGGGGGCGGGGCGAAGGGAGGAGGCTCCGGCGAAGGCTGTAGCCTGAGGGTGCCTCGCCGGCGTACTGAGATGCCTTTCCCGGGTGGGACTTTAGAAGGGCGTCTTTGCCCCCTCACCCCTCCCTTTGTCCTCCCTGGAATGTCACGGCCATCCACCTCTCTCTAGGAGGGACAGCAGGCAACCTAGGGGTGGGCAGTGGCCCCAGGACAAACGAGCGAAGTGAGGGACGTCCCAAGCATTGCTGGGGACATTGGGAACCAAGCTTGGGCCTGGGAGGAGGGCTGTAAACCAAACCTAGCTGCAAAGCCCCTTTGTCTTCTAAACTGCTGTGTAAACGCCCAAAGTTGAGAACAATCCCGTGGTCTGACCCTTTCAGTCCCCCTTCAGCGCACCTGGGCCTTCCAGGTGGAGAACGGTGTTCCTGGGTTGGAAGCCTGTGGTTGCAGGGTGACCGACTCACCTGTGTTGCGTTAAAGTTTCGTTCTTTGGGTTTTTTTGTTTTTTTGAACAACTGTTTTATAAACCTTTATTGCAAAGGCTACAAACTTTATATTGCCACCGCATTTCTTATGTTTAAAGTGGTTGTAGGGAAGTAACGTTGGATACAAAACTACTATAGTGTTGAATCTTGCCCGGGCTTGTTGTAACATATTTTTTGTACAATGGAGGTAGAGTGGATAGGTCAATAATTTAAACCTCACAGGCCTTGATTGGTGTCAGCACACCTTTTTTCATTCACATTCTAGCAGACCTAGAAATAAACTACAAATACTAGATTTAGGCTCAGGGATGGCATTTAATACATTTAAAATTTTTGGTTCAGTTTTCCCATATGTTCCTTTACAAATGTAAAATGTGCATCTGATGTCTCTTCCCTCAAATAAGTGTGTTCTAAAAATATCTACTGAGAGTGAAATGGTAAAAACCAGATGATGGAAAGAGAAACGCAACATCCTTTTCATCAGTTTTACCTGAATTTCCTCATACCAGCCTAAGCATCCTACTTTTCCATAAAACATTATAGAAAATCAAAAAAATAATCAATGCCTTCCCCAATTTCAAACATTCAACTTAATGGAGACAAAACATCTCTTACTTTTACATTTAATGAAGACAGAGCATTTGAACAGGTTCTATGCAGACATGGTTTTACTACACATTTGCTGTTAACCTTATTTTTTTAAGGGGGTGATGGTGGGGAAGATACAGAGGTCAGGCTAGCCCAGTGCTCGAGAGTTACAGCTCTCAGACACCCTGGCCTCTACAGAGCATCGCTGCAGCCATTGAAGACTGTCTCTACCAGCCTTTTGCCTTTCAAAACTGTAAGATGGGCATGGGTCTGAGACATAAGCTTCAGGCCAATGGGCTTTTATGGGCTGTTTAAGAACCAATACTAAGGATGCATTCTTTATGTTTTTCCTTCTAAAAATGTGACACAAAAGAATAATTTACACCAATTGCTTTTTATTATTGAGTTTCAGAAACCTTTCACAATATGGTAAAAACAAAACAAAACAAAACAAAAACCTTTACAACCACAGCTAATGTAATTTTTTCCATTGTTCCCAGTCAGCTCCAAACCCATTGTGTGCAAAGCCCATTTTTTCCATGCATCTAAAATGATAGATACAGGCTATCAAATTCTTTATTCTATTTGTAGCAGCTTATGCAGGTGCAGCCAAACACAAAGCTTTAGGACAAATTGTACAAACTTTACAATGTGGGATTTAAATTTAAAATATGAAACATGGACCGGGCGTGGTGGCTCAAGCCTGTAATCCCAGCACTTTGGGAGGCCGAGGCGGGTGGATCACGAGGTCAAGAGATCGAGACCATCCTGGTCAACATGGTGAAACCCCGTCTCTACTAAAAATACAAAAAATTAGTTAGGAGTGGTGGCGCGTGCCTGTAATCCCAGCTACTCAGGAGGCTGAGGCAGGAGAATTGCCTGAACCCAGGAGGCAGAGGTTGCGGTGAGCCGAGATCGCGCCATTGCACTCCAGCCTGGGTAACATGAGTGAAACTCGGTCTCAAAAAAATAAATTAATTAATTAATTAAAATATGAAACATGAAAATCTACACAAAACTGATAAAAATCGAGCACAGATACCAGGATTGAAAGTTATAATCCATATGTGAAAGGGAGTCTTGTTTCCTTTCAAGTGCTTTATTCTGCTATGGAACAGTCGAAATGAGGATGTAAAGCCTTGTGGTTAGTTTAAATTATACACTCTGTAGATACTATACCAATTTTAAAAGTTACACGTAGACCAACAGATGTCCCTCAGTTCATCTGGATTGATAAGACACTCCAGCTGGATCGCTGAGAACAAATCAAGTGGTGAGGAAGCCCAGAGCTTCCCAGGAGCTGGCCGGCGATGCCCGTCCACCCCGCCCGCCGCCACCACCGCCGCGCCCAGTACCCCAGGCAACGCTCCCTGTGGTTGAAGAGCAGCCGCAGCTGCAGCCGCCGCCCTCGGCCATGCCTCCCTACCCTCTGCCCTACAGAGGGTCCCCTAGCCTGCCTGTGGGCCCCACTGCCCATGGAGTCCTGCCACTCGCCCCTTTCCCGGTGGTGTACCAGCCCTCCTTCTGGGCCCCACTTACCTGGCAGCCCAGCCTGGACCCAGGGCTGCTGCGGGTTACTCCTGATCCCCACAGAGGAGCACGCCGCCCCGGCCGGGCTATCCCGGGACCCCGACTGGTGCTTCTGGGCTGGGGTACCCCGTGGCGGGAGTCAGGGTCCCCAGTCCTGGTTATCTTCAACAGTTCCCATACCCCGAAGCAGGAGGAAAATCTCCCTACCCAATACAGCCCCAGGTCCCTGGCTTCCCAGGCCAGCCCTAGCCCTCCATGCCCCCACAGCCCCCTTATCCCCCCGGGCCTGCCCCTCCGTATGGGTTTCCACAGCCCCAGGGGCCTGCCTGGCCTGGGTATTAGACACAGTCCTGGCCCTCGGCCCCTCCCTAGTCCCACCCATGCTCAACCTTTGGCCCAGCCATTGCCGAGATTCCAGGGTCCACTGGACGTGGCGTTGATGCTCCCTGTGGACTTGCGTCGGTACACAGAGGCCTTGGAGGGACCAGGCCCTGGGCTGTGTGACTGGTCACAGCACTTGCCGGCTTTTTGGCTGGAGGTCCTCCTGGAAGCCCCCCCTTTCAGTGCCTGGCTGTGGGTGCTAGCCAGGCGGGAGCCCAGCACCTCTCAGGTGTCTGTGAGTGAGTGAGTGCATGCAATTATGAGCATCTGCTTGTGGCTGCACTCAGGGCCATCTGAACCCAGTTTAGAGGTATCTCGAGGAGGAGGCCCTGGGTCTCCAGTCCCCTCTGTCTCTCCTGGGGTTTGGCGTATTGGTCGTGGAGCCTCATGCTGAGGGGTGCGGCTGTTGGCATCTGTCCAGTCCATTGAAGGCTGGCCTTCCCATGCACTGTGGCAGGGGTTGGATTGGAGGGAGAGAACAGAGCTGGGAAAAACAACAGGTTTGAGTCCTATAAAGCCATAATTTCACTCTGGTAGCAGATGTCAGACAAGCTTGTCCTGTGTCCTGTTTGAGTGGGGGCAGCGCCAGTGCAGCATGAGGGCAGGGGGTTGTGAAGGCTGCCCCCGGACCTGGCTTGCCCTCGTTGGAGAAGCCAGTGCGCTGCCTTGGACCCTCTGGCCGCAGGGAAGGGGGCAGCTGTAGACCTGGAGATTGTGGTCACACTGGGGCTTGTTTAGGAGTGGAGGGCCAGGTCACCTCCCCAGCCACCCTTCTCTCCTCTGGGGCCCTCCACTTCGGGGTGACTTTGCCTGAGGCCCACACATCCATCCGCTCCTTTAGTGCCTTGATTCTCATTCACAAGCAGCCCTTCCCTTCACCCACCTCCCACTCCTTTGATGGAATCCTCCCCCCACCGAGTGTCCATCCTAAGACAGACACCAAAAGAGGCCCTAACCTAACTTCCCAAATGGTGCTTTTAAAAAACACCGTCACTATATTAGGGGCGGTTGCTTCACACCTCCCTCATCTTCAGAATGTAAAGGGCGGGGGTTATGACTCTGTTTAATACACAGCCGCCTACCCTGGGGGTTTTGGGCAGGTTCAGTAATAAGAAGGGAGACAATAGACAAAGGGGGTGTGCTGAGTGTTAACTTGGTTGTTCCAGAGGTAAACCAGGTCTCAGGGAAGAGCCTGGAGCTGCTATTGCTTAGGAAGTTGTACGTGCCTTGAAATGTCCACTACCTGAGAACCCAGCATCTGGTGGGCCTGGGCATCTGGGGCCAAGGAGGGCTCTTGACCTTCTGGTGCCTGCCTCTCCCTGGCCTGCCTCGTGCCATCTGCGTGACGCTATGTCAGCGCTGCTGGTTCCTTACCAAATGTGCTTGCTTCTCCTAAGTTAGTTATAAAAAGAAATCACTAATGGACTCTACTGGTTTGAGTGCTTCTGAGCTGGACGACGGATCGCCTGTATGTTTG
>NW_016108066.1:529803-531812 GCF_001604975.1 Cebus imitator | reverse complement strand
CTGGTCAACATGGTGAAACCCCGTCTCTACTAAAAAAAATACAAAAAATTAGCTGGGCATGGTGGCGCGTGCCTGTAATCCCATTTACTCGGGAGGTTGAGACAGGAGAATTGCCTGAACCCAGGAGGCAGACGTTGCGTTGAGCGGAGATTGCGCCATTGCACTCCAGCCTGGGTAACAAGAGTGAAACTCCGTCTCAAAAAAAAAAAAAAAAAAAAAAAAAAAATAATTGATCTTTACTGAAGACATCTTAATCAAAATTAATTTAAATTTTACTACTAAAAATAAATGACTTATTTGCTGTAATGATTTGCGCTTACAGATAATATATATTTTCTTATTTAAATGCCCATTTTGTACCTATTTAAACATAAAGGTATTTGTTCAGGCCGGGTGCGGTGGCTCACCCCTGTAATCCCAGCACTTATGGGAGGCCGAGGTGGGTAGATCACGTGGTCAAGAGATCGAGACCATCCTGGCCAACATGGTGAAATGCCTTCTCTACTAAAAATACAAAAATTAGCTGGGCATCGTGGCACATGCCTGTAGTCCCAGCTACTCGGGTGGCTGAGGCAGAAGAATTGCCTGAACCCAGGAGGCAGAGGTTGCAGTGAGCTAAGATGGCTCCATCGTACTCCAGCCTGGCACCTTTCTGTCTCAAAAAAAAAAAAAAATGGTATTTGTTGCCCTTTGAGAGGAAATAGATCATAATGATCATCACAGGGTCTGCATATGTGGAGAGCATTGACTGTCAGACATTTAGGCTCTCATCAGCAGATTTGTATGCACATCCAGAGACAGTGATGTTTGTTTCGAGATCTGCTTATACCAGTTATGCTTTTGATAATAATTATGTAAATTTTAAAATTAGCACATAATCCGTGAATTATGAGAATAAAAAGAGAGATGTTTCTAATAAAACTGAATGCATTGGAAAGATTGAATGAATACAAGACATTTAAAAGATGTTTATTTGGTGTGGATGAGCCCATTCTGAAAGTTTGGAGAAAAAAATATGAAAAACAAAAAACACTCTTCCAAATTCAGGTTATTTGAAATCATTTAGCTAGTTATTTATCTTTAAAAAAATGGAGACTGGAAATCATAGAATTTAGTTGCATCATAGAGAATCCTAAGCCACTACGAAAAGATGATGGGGAACTACAATCTGCTTAATCTAAGTAATGGCTGTGGCTATGCCTCCCAGAAATGTAATAACTTTCTATATATAAAATTAAAATAAAATGTTTAAGGTGTATGTGTGTGTTCATCTATAATTCTTCACTTCAGCCTTATTTTTCTATTAATTCATTAACTATCCACCCTTAACACACAGTTTCTACCGTAACATAAACATGCATACAGTTTGATAATGAAATATCACATTTATGGGGTTTTCCTCATCACCATACTACAGGAGAGTAATAGTACAGGCCTTATTCCGCAAAAGAGGGAAAAAAGGCATATCAGAGAGATAATATGATGTGCAGAAATAGGATGTGCATGTTGCTCTTAGGTAGCTGTGGATTGTGAAATGTGGTTAGAATAAATATGTGAAAAGATACAGGAGAAGAAATTCAATGAGTGAATAAGAGCTTTATTATATAGAATTTGATTGTCGGCAAAGAGATATTTTTTGTAGACAAAATAAGCAACTAATTATTTTTTGAACATGTGGCTAAGAGAGGAAGATGAATTGGAGAAGGAGCTGAAAAGCTGTACTACGTATAAATCATGGATTGGGAAGTTGGAATGACAGTGGAAATTAAAATGTAGTGGAACATAGATATCTAAGTGAAGCAGATCAGTTAGGAGGATATTTCAGTGAATGGCCAGCATGAGGTGAGGTTGGCGGTAGGAGCAGCAATGCTGCTGAGAAGGCAAGAAAAATGAAGACCAGCCGGGCGCGGTGGCTCAAGCCTGTAATCCCAGCACTTTGGGAGGCCGAGGCGGGTGGATCACGAGGTCAAGAGATCGAGACCATCCTGGTCAACATGGTGAAACCCCAT
>NW_016108066.1:523073-528078 GCF_001604975.1 Cebus imitator | reverse complement strand
GCCCAAGACTTGACTATTAGAGATGGGTGTTTACAGTACGGTTGTAAAGAGGAAATTGAAAACGAGGTGGTCTAGGAATGGAGAGGCTAAAATGTGTAGGCATCTTCATAGTTTCTGAAGTCATATGAGATAATGGAAAGAGTTTGGGTGGGAAAAGAAGGCTGCCATCTGAGGACACCTAGATTGATGTCAAAAGGATCAATGAATAAAGGTATGTCCACAGAATTTTGATTGTTAAAACTGAGAAGCAGCTTATACAAATAAATGTGTAAGTCTCACTAAGGAGGCGCTTATTTTATTTTTTAAATTCAACTTATTTTTTTGTTTGTTTGTTTGTTTCAAGGGGAAAGGGATACCTAGTATCTGACAATGACAGTTGGGAATGAGAACTTGGGGAGGGGACAACATCGAAGGCAAGTCGGATATGAGAAAAAGAACACAGCCAATCTTGAGAAGACCTCAGGGGAAATGTTCTTATAAACGAGCTGGCTTTCAGGCAAGTAGATGGTGAGAGGTTTCACTGAAGAGAAAGAAGATGCTGCAGCTTTTAAGGATGCAGGAACATTTACTTATTGAAGAGTGAGAGTCACTCGCTCAAGATGAGAGAGCTAGTCAGGAGATGAGTCAGAATTCAAACCCAACTGTGTCTGACTCCCATGCTGGAGCATGCTGCTCATCAGAGAGAGAAAATTCACCCACATCAGTGAATTGGATATTGGATATGAGGAAACACATTTTCAAAACTATTTCATTCATCTCTTTTATTTTTGACAATTGCAAGGACATTAGGACTATTATATTGGCATTAGATCAGAAAATGTAACAGAGAGCTGGGAACAGCTATGCAGTTTTAGAAAATAGTTTTTAGAAGCCCCACTTAACTCCAAAAATCCAATATAAATATAATTTATATTGTTGAGCTGGGAGAAATGTTGTATCTTTTGAGACTGCAATGCTATTTTAGAGTTTATGCAGCACTTTTGCCAGCAGATAAAAATCCTGTTACCCTCTAATCCATAATCAACTTTTCTTAGTGATCCACATTATCTTTGTTCTCTAAGATAACATCTAAGAAAAGCATTTTCCCTGGCTTTCCAAGCATGTGGCTGCCTCCTGTTTTATCTGCTCCGTACCTTCTTGGCATTGTCTTGAAACTCCACTGCTCCCTTGCGCGTCCTAATCATACAATGTATGAAGCAGAAAGAGCCACAGGAAAATGCGACCCTGGCCACCTTTGATTCAGAGCTGGACACCTGGCCTAAGTCAAACCAGTCAGAGCCCTCCAGAGATTTCAGAACTGCTTCGATGCTGGATCTAATATGTAAAGCTTGGACACTGTCACTACCGTATTTTCTGCCATGGGAGACCAAAGAAGTGAAAGAAGGTGATCTGCAGAACAAGAAAGGAGAAAAAGCAAACATAAATGTGTTTCAGTGCTGCTGCTGCTTTTAGAAAGCAGAGATAAACATGTGGAATAAACTGTTATGTCTTCCTATGTCAATTGTTCCTAGCATCCATCTGGATTCCCGTCTGAGAGTTCTGTGAGACGTCCCTGTATCTTTGTATCTTTATACAATCCTGCCTTCCTAATTTGCCACAAAAATACCTTGGACTTTTCTCTCCAAGCAAACAAACAGAGTACTAGGTATTCAAGAAGTTGTTACAGCTGTAAGTTCTCTAACAAGCACTTATGAATAATATTATGCTGAAAGCATCTGTATTTCTGTCTGAACAGACACTGTGAAACTACCTGTCGCAACTGCTACCTTTTGAGTAATAATAATCATAGTGTGTTTTGTGAGTTAATGAAGTTCTAAGCACTACCTATGTGTATTACAGGCATCGAATTCAGACTATATACAGTATTTATAAGAAAACTGAAGCTCACAGAAGTCAAGTGGGATGGATAGATATTTCCCCACCTGGCTCCACTGTGAGAAAAGGACTCACTCCAGCTTCAGAGGGAACTTGTCAGTAAGCAATGTTCAGCTGTGGGTCTCCTCAGAAATTAGCCTCATGTGCAGGCCAGGCATGGTGGCTCATGCCTGTAATCCCAGCACTTTGGGAGGCCGAGGCAGGTGAATCACTTGAGATCAGGAGTTCGAGGCCAGCCTGATCAACTTGGTGAAACCCTGTGTCTATTAAAAACATACAAATTGGCCGGGCGCGGTGGCTCAAGCCTGTAATCCCAGCACTTTGGGAGACCGAGGCGGGTGGATCACGAGGTCAAGAGATCAAGACCATCCTGGTCAACACGGTGAAACCCCGTCTCTACTAAAAATACAAAAAATTAGCTGGGCATGGTGGCGCGTGCCTGTAATCCCAGCTACTCAGGAGGCTGAGGCAGGAGAATCACTTGAACCCAGAAGGTGGCGGCTGTGGTGAGCCGAGATCGCGCCATTGCATTCCAGCCGGGGTAACAAGAGCGAAACTCCAGCTCAAAAAAAAAAAAAAAACACAAAAATTACCAGATGTGGGCACCTGTAATCCCAGCTACTCAGGAGGCTGAGGCATGAGAATCACTTGAACCCAGAAGGTGGAGGTTGCATTGAGCTGAGATTGTATGACTGTACTCTAGCCTGGGTGACAGTGGGAGACCCTGTCTCAAAAAGAAAGAGAGAAAAAAAGAGAGAAAGGAAAAGAGAATGGAGGGAGGAAGGAAGGGAGGGAGAGAGGGAAAGAGGGAGGAAGGAGGAAAGAAGGAAAGAAACAAAGAAAAAAAGAAAGAAACAAAGAAAGAGAGAGATAGAGAGACAGACAAAGGTGCAAAAAGTTGCCTTCCTGAGGTCACACCCTCCCAGTTTGTATCCTGCACGCAGTGACTGAGTAAGAGGTATAAAAGTCCAACAAAGGAGAAATCTGCAGGCACATTCTAGCTCCGGAGCTGCAGTGGGGTAGTGGAGACTATCAGGTATATCTCAGCTCAACTGCTCCTCTGCCCAGTCCTCCTTCATTCCTCTCCCTTCCACAGCTGCTCATCCCAAAGTGCTCCCTAATAAACACCTGAACACCAGCATCTGTCTTAGAACCTGTGTCCTGGGAACAATTCCTACAATACCAAGTGAATTATTCAAGTTCCTCCAGCCAGCCAGGACAGAACCGAAACATAGATTCATCTTTCTGACCCTCGGTAAATATATTTTTCTACTGTGCCAGCCATAGTATATATAACACATCCGTAAAAAGTTATTGAGATGCTGAGTCATAGCTACTTTAGTCACAATGTCATGATGCTCACTCTGTCAATGAAAATGCCACCTTTTTCTCAGTTATCTCAGAGAGTGAGCTCTTTAAGATTTGTAAAAAGGAAAACTTTTTTTTTTTTTAACTGAAAATACTCTTCTAAGTATATAAAATCCAAAACTGGAAAACGAAAGGCCTATTCAGTAATAATTCCCATGGACTGCAAAGACAGAATAACTGATTTGTGAAAAGAAATGGTCTTCTACATTTTCATTACTGCTGCAAAATACAGCTATATGTGATATAGTCCATTTTAATCTCAATTCCAAATAAAAATTATACTAACAGCATCCCACAAATTATTGCTTTACTAATGCTGAAAAATTCAGCCCCTGAAACTGATAGAAAAAAAGCAGGAAAGCATATGAAAATGCCAACGTTTCCCACTCAGAATCTTGATTTTGTTCCCCTAGATACTATTTCGATAGGGAACTAGTATTCAGCTTTTTCGAGTGAATAACTCATAAACCATCTACCCAGACTATCTACAACCCGAGGGCTTACTTAGAAATGACCTCTTTGTGTACAAACATTATAGAAAACCCTTTACCAAGAATTTCACCTGGGTAGAAAATGAAATGATTTGAAAAAGTCTTCTGGGATTTTTCCCACAAAGTGATAGACAGTAAAGGGTTAATAGGTAGGATACTTTTAATGAATCCCTTTTTTAATTCTCTAATAGACCTGTAGGGAATGGAAGGCTAGCAGAAGAACCAAGGTGAATGAGCCCTGTTCTGAGTAAGGGAATCATCCCTCACTGTGAGGAGGCCGGCCAGGGCAAATTTCATCCCAATTAGGAAAAGGTTTTGCTGCTTTCAGTGGATTAGTCCACACTTCCTGCTGAGAAGCACTGCTTGTCTTTACATGTGGGCATGTTGTTTAATTGATGTGTACCTCCTGGGTGACCTGAAGAATAAAGAGATGCATCTTCAAAGGACCCTGAACTGGATCGTTGAAGCCTCCCGGGAGGTTTGCACTGACAGAACTGTGTTGCTGAAGCCCACTTGGAAGCATTCTGCTGATAGGCCTTGCCTTCCCACTCCCCACCAAGCACCACTCTAATTGAGTTTCTCATTTCTTCCTCTCCCCACAGGGGCCCCTGAATGCGATCTTGTCAGAATGACCCAGACATGGGGAAATCCACAGCTGGATTCTCACCTCCTTTTGCTTGCTGAGGGAGGGGTAGGAGCAGGGGAAATGGGGTTTATGGGAGAAAGGAGAGGCTTCAGGGAGCGGGAGTCGCATCGAGTTCTGGATGAGGGGACCCACTGAGAATACAGCAGACGAAACAGTAGGGCCATTCCATGGCACATTTCACCATCTCGTATTTGCTCTTTGAACTATGAAGGCATTCATACAAATATTTACTTTATAAAAACATGTATGTAAATGTATAGTTCATAAAAATAACAAAATCTTTCTAAATTCTAATCCCTTTAGCCCATCACCTCTCTCCAGTACAATTGGATGCCTTGTACCTGGGTGGGAACAATGAAGAAAGTCAAAGAAGGGAAAGTGAGGGGCGGTGGCCTCGCAGACCCTGCAGCATCCTCTCAAGGTGGCTGACAGCCAGCAGCTCTGGACAGTGGTTCCTTGACAAATAAGGATAGAGTTAGAAAATAAAGAGCCGGCCGGGCGGGGTGACTCAAGCCTGTAATCCCAGCACTTTGGGAGGCCGAGGCGGGTGGATCACGAGGTCAAGAGATCGAGACCATCCTGGTCAACATGGTGAAACCCCGTCTCTACTAAAACTACAAAAAAT
>NW_016108066.1:521059-523018 GCF_001604975.1 Cebus imitator | reverse complement strand
AATCCCAGCTACTCAGGAGGCTGAGGCAGGAGAATTGCCTGAACCCAGGAGGCGGAGGTTGCGGTGAGCCGAGATCGCGCCATTGCACTCCAGCCTGGGCAACAAGAGCGAAACTCTGCCTCAATAAATAAATAAATAAATAAATAAATAAATAAATAAAGAGCCGGAAACACCTCAAAGCAGGTATGAGAGCATCTTCCTATCACAAACAGATTAGAAGCTGACCCTTCAAGGGTGAGGAAGTTGGCTGCTTCTCATGGCTCCTTCTTGGGATGACTGTTCAGCACCTGGGCCAACATGTCAAACGTTGAACTCTTGTTGGATTATACTTCATGGCTGGGATATTGTGTTTTGTCGTCAGTTTGTATGTTTAAAAATTATGATTAGTTGTTATAGTGGAAAATCATGAGATTTCAATGGAAATAGAGATTTCTAACTTTTATAAACCTATGATTGTAAATACCAAGCCCAAATTCTAGAATGACAACACTCAGCCAGACACCAGTAGCCACGGCTGGTGGTGTTGGGGGGATCACCATTCACAGTCCCATCTGGCCCTTCTGACATGTACATACTCCCAGCCCAGATGAAACGTGGGAGGGGGGCCCCCTGCTCTGTGCATATCCCCTGCCCAGATGAAGCATGGGAGGGGGCCCCCTGCTCTGTGCATATCCCCTGCCCAGATGAGGCATGGGAGGGGGCCCCCTGCTCTGTGAATATCCCCTGCCCAGATGAAGCATGGGAGGGGGCCCCCTGCTCTGTGCATAACCCCTCCAGATGAAGCATGGGAGGTGGACCCCCTGCTCTGTGCATACCCCCTGCCCAGATGAAGCATGGGAGTGGGGCCCCCTGCTCTGTCACCTGAAGGAAAAGTGAGTACATCATGCCAACTGTTTCATTTTTGCATTTTGCTTTTTTTTTTTTCTATTTACTTTGTGATTTAAGGGAAAGGACTTTGCAATATGACTAAATGGGAACAATGTCTGGCTTTCACCTAAGACCATAGATTTCAAACACTGACTCCTAAAAAAACACCCACAAACACACACACACACCTCACGCACAGTTTACAATGTAATCTAATGCAACTTTTGAGTTGCTATATTGGCAAAAGCAGTGAGAAATTGGAAATGCAATTTCCAAAACAATGAGCATGGGGGAGTCCAAGGGCTTTGAGGTCCCTCAAGTCACAAATTACCTATTTTTTTAAATTTTATTTATGTATTTTTTTAATAAAGACGGGGTTTCACCATGTTGGTCAGGCTGGTCTTGAACTCCCGACCTTAGGTGATCTGCCCACCTTGGCCTTCAAAGTGCTTGGATTACAGGCGTGAGCCACCACTCCCGGCCACAAATTACCTATTTATTAACATGGGCAGAGAAAAAGAAAAAAAAAAAAACTATTCCCTGGTATGATTCTCCTATATATTGCTTTTCTGTTTGAGGCAAGGTATCAGCAAGTTAAGTACGCAATCTAGAACAGACCTGTTTCATCTTGCCAGACTTACTTTTCTCAGTACTTTGGGGCTATACATAGTAACAAATTGAAATAAAATTGTATGACACATGTCCCCATGAACTGCAGAATACAAACTGTACAAATCCACAGTTTACATTCTATGACTGTAACATATTTACAAAAATATGTATGCTTTTTTAAAAATCTAAACAGATTTTAGAAAAGTATCTTCATAGAGTATTTCCTAAACTTTTTGTTTCAAATGGTTTCAAAAGGATATTTTTCTTCTGTCCTCACTTCTTTGGTTAATATGTACAATGAATTGCATTTTTATTGTGTTGCTCTTTTCAGTGACATCACGTAGAAGTAAGTACATAAGTAAATCATTATTTGATGAATTCTATGTAATAAAAACAAGCATGTGTTATACTGGACCGAGCATAGAAAATTAGCACCAACTTTGGGAGGCCGAGGTGGGTGGATCACGAGGTCAAGAGATC
>NW_016108066.1:516984-519456 GCF_001604975.1 Cebus imitator | reverse complement strand
AAAAAAAAAAAAAAAATGACTCAGATACATGCTAAAGAGACGCCCAGCAAAATCACCTGCCCACTGTGTCATCCCTAGTCCCTGTCCCCAGCCCGAGCACCAGACCCTTCATTTCACTTTCTGCTTTTCCAGAAACAGCAATTTTCAGAGTCAGAACACTGAATTCTAATCCAGATCTACCACCTGTTCTATGACTTGGCCTATTTTTCCAGTCTTTAGTTTTGCTGTCTATTCAATGAGGATAAAAATAACAATGCTGAAAAATTTTTGTAATAATCCATTTGTTCACTCAACAGATACTGAATTCTTACTGAGTGCCAAGGACTGTTCCAGGTGCTGGAAATACAGCAATGGGGAAAAAACTAAGTTCTTGTGCTGCTGTTCCTTATTTTTCTGGAGAAGAGATCATGGTAACATAATGTAATGTTGTACGTGAAATGTAGTAAGGTAGGGACAACCAATAGGAAGAAAAAGATAAAGCAGAGGGAAAACAGATGATTTTTAGAGAAGATGATTGTTCAAAGACAAAAGTGCATGTATGAGAAGAGGCTGTCAGGAGCTCAGCTGTGAGCCTGATGCTGAGGAGGCTTGCTGCATGTAAAGTAATTGTTCTATGTGTGGCTGACTGTACTTTTAAAAGGAAAAGCCTCACTAAGTTATAGGGGCTTAGTTAGAAGGACTCAGACTTTTCACTGAAGCTTCAAAAAAGTCACACAGTAAGGATAAGTTCACTATTTTATAGCTATAGTTCAAATACATAATAGAAAACTCTAGTGCTAATTCTCAATTACAAAGACGTAGAACCAACCTAACTGCCCATCAACCAAAGAGTCAGTAAAGAAAATGTGGTATATATACACCATGGAGTACTACTCAGCCACAAAAAAGAACGTTATAATGTCTTTTGCAGCAACTCGAATGGAGCTGGAAGCCATTATTCCAAGTAAGGTAACTCAGGAATGGCAAACCAAGTATCATGTGTTCTCACTTGTAAGTAGGAGCTAAGGTATGAGGATGCAAAGGCATAAGAATGATGTAATGGACTTTAGGGACTCAGGGAGGAAGGCTGGAAGAGGATTGAGGGAAGGATAAAAGACCACAGATTGAAACCAGTGTACACCGCTTGGGTGATGGCTGCACTCAAACCTCAGAAATCACCACCAAAGAACCTATCCATGTGACCAAAAACCACCTGTACAAACAATTTAAATTTTTAAAAATCCTTCAAATCTAGAAAACAAAAGAAAAATGCTTGTGCTAGTTAAGACCAAAGCCTTAAAACTAAGGGCAAAACTAGAATACACTCACCTTAGAAAAGCTTAAAATAAAATTCCACATAATCAAAGTGATGTGCCAGGAATTACAAAGATCCCACCCTCCTTTTTTTTTTTTTTGCCATGAAGATGTTTTATTAGGTCAAACTACACGCTATAAAGGTCCCACCCTTTTTTTGCTGTAAAAGTATTAGGCCAAACTACACACTATAAAAATGCTTCAAAATGTAGCAGGAGGAGATGTAAAGGCTCAAAGAAGTACAAAGAAGTAACAAGTATCAGGGCGTGGCGGAGGCGCTCTCGCCGGAGTGGCTCCTGGAGTGGCGCGGGTTTTGCCATGTTGCCCAGGCTGCTGTTGAACTCCCAGGCTCAGTTGATCTGCCCACCTCGGCCTCCCAAAGTTCTGGGATTACAGTCATGAGCCACCATGCCCTGCCTGAAAACATCAGACCAGCCATGTAAGAAGTGCCTTTTGTTTCCCATCATAATTCTGAGCCTTCCCCAGCCATGTGGAACTATGAAGAAGAGTTAAATAACTTGTGCCTACAGGAGCTTACAGCATGGGGATTTGAACCAAGTACTCAGAACTAACGCAAAAGATCCCTGAATAGCCTTGTGACCCCATGATAAAGGGATATTTGTTATCCAAAGCGAGAGTCTCGAGAAATGCATCCAAGCAGGGAAATCGGTACTGACCCTGGAGAACTGCAAGCAAGCAAATAAGCACATGCTGTGGAAATGGGTTTCAAACCATGGCCTCTTTAACATAGGAGGCAGCGGTTGCCTGGGCCTGAATTTCTCCGCCCCAGAGCAGCCGTTAAGCTTATATGAATGTGACTCCACCCCCGTTTCCTTGAGGTGGCACTGTAACAGGAAGATGATCACGGGCCCGCTGCAATACTCCGTCCAGGTGGCGCGTGATAACACTGTGGTGGCCTCATGGAAGAATTTTCATAAGTGGATTTCTTATGTGTCAGGTGGTGGAGGCATTTGCAAATATCTACACAAAGATTTGCATACAATCAAAGGGAGCACCCACGGGATGCCGTGTATGTTTCCCTTCCAGTATAACCACCAGTGGCATCATGAATGTATCCGTGAAAGTCGAGAAGATGACTTACTGTGGTGTGCCACGACAAGCCGTTATGAAAGAGATGAAAAGTGGGGATTTTGCCCTGATCCCAGTAAGAATAAATTT
>NW_016108066.1:511308-516909 GCF_001604975.1 Cebus imitator | reverse complement strand
AAAGGCTCAAAGAAGTACAAAGAAGTAACAAGTATCCTTGAAAGGTCATCTCAGGGTGTGCACCTGCGCTGGGCTGGGCAAGGACACCCCTCAGAGAATGAGAGCCACTGAGGAGGGCTATCAGAGAGGCCCCATTTCCTGCTCCAAGAACAGCTTGGGGGAGTCTGGGGGACCTCTCCCACCTCTGCTGCTTCCAGGAGCCACTTCTTTCAAGATGAGGCACTATCCTCCTTGCCAGTTCTCGTTTGTCCCCAATGGGCCATTGTCAACACTCAGAAACAGGGAGGAGCATCACCTGTTTTCCCTGACACATCTGAGGCCAGTGGGTGTGCCCAGGGGAACTGGGGTGGAACGTCTACATCTGCCCACCCCCAGGCTATGCCTGCTTTACCTTGTCTGTGTGATATGGGGGAGGGGAATTACCAAGAGGTCATCACATAGGCCATGGACAAGTTCTACAAGAGCCAGGTAGAAGAGCACTGACCTGGCATGCTGCCCAGCACCCAGATCACATACACATCTCTTATTTGACAGCTTTCGTGAAGCAGGCCTTGAAGTCCAGGCTCCCTGTCAAGCCTTGGGAGTAGACTCTGCTGGGCTAGTGTCCCGGGCTAAAGGACCCATCCCCAAGGCTGCCACCCTTACCAGTCTCATCCTGACAATCTCGGATTATTTTTGCCCTGAGGTTTTGGAGTGGGAGTCAGACAGACAGGAGACGGTGCCCATTAGCCAACTTTCCAGAGAACATCAGCCCTCCAGACTGGGGCAAGTCAGACCTCCACTAGGCCATTCTTACTGGTTGCCAGCTGAGGGAAACAGCACTTGTGAGCACCTGCCTGTCTCCCCAGGTCCTGTTCAGAAACCCCACCTGTGCCTTTGGACCAAGACTACCCCAAGCACGCAGGCCAGCAACCTTATCTACGGCCTTGACGGCCGAATCCCCTTATTTATGGGGTTCACTGCATGTGAGTATATGGTGGGCTCAATTCCTGCCTACGAGCTCCTGCCAGATACCCATGCCCACCTCATTAAGAGAGTGAGGCCACACAGACACACCCAGGCCATTATAGTAAGGGGGTGGCTGGGGCCCTGCTTGCCCACCCTTCATTGCTGGTTCAGGGCCAACTGTCCAACCACATTCCTACCCTGAAGTGATACACTGGGGACATTATACACCGGGGTCACTGACCACTTATAAAATTCCATGAACAGGCCCAGCTGGTCCCCTGCAAGTTTGGTAAATCGGATAAACCAAGGCTTACCTTCAGAAACAGATTCCCTACCAAGTAGCTGCGCAAGGCCCAGGCCAGCCCCAAGTTTGTGTGAAGCCTGCCTGCCATGTCCACAGCCCATGCCGACCCCTCTAGGAGCCACTGGACTGCTTGTTCCTGGGATGTGACAAGCCCAAGACAGCTGCAGCCTTGCAGGACCACTATGCCCATCTGGAAGCAGTACCCAGGGGCCTATAGAAAGAAGAGGAGGTGAAACCAAGTGCCATAAAAATACCTTATTAGGCCAAACTAAGCACTATCAAAATGCTTTAAAATGTAGCAGGAGGAGATGTAAAGACTCAAAGAGGTATGAAGAAGTAACAATGGCTATCAGAATACACTAAAGAATCCACACTGCTTCTCCCTTTACCTGGAAAAGGAAGCTTCTAGGCTACCTCCTCCTCAGCTGTGGCATCTTGGTATTACTGATATTCTGACACCAGGTCATTAAGATTGCTCTTGGCCTCGGTGAACTCCATCTCATCCATGCCCTCGCTCGTGTACCAGTGCAGGAAGGCCTTGCACCTGAACAGAGCTGTAAACTGTTCGGCATCGCGTTTGAAGAGCTCCTGGACGGCTGTGTTGTTACCGACGAAGGTGGCCGACATTTTTAGTCCCCAGGGTGGGATGTCACAGACGGCTGTTTTCACGTTGTGAGGGAGTCACTCAGCAAAGTAGCTGCTGTTCTTGTTCTGGATATTGAATTTGCTCATTCACCTCCCTTATGGACATGTGACCACTGAAAATGGCAGCCACGGTTAGGTAGTGGCCCTGTCGGGGGTCACAGGTGGCCATGATATTCTTAGTATCGAACAGCTGCTGAGTGAACTCAGCCACGGTCAGGGCCCGGTACTGCTGGCTGGTCAGTGAGGCAAAGCCAGGCATAAAGAGGTGCAGCCCAGGAAATGGAACCATGTTTACAAGCAGCTTCGGCAGGTTGGCATTCAGCTGGACCGGGAAGTGCAAGCACGTGGTGACCCCACTCATGATAGCAGACACCAGGTGATTCAAGTCACCGTAGGTGGGTGTGGTCAGTTTTAAGATTCTGGAACAGACATTATGGAGCGCTTCATTATCGATGCAGAATGTCTCATCTGCATTCTTTTTTTTTTTGAGACGGAGTTTCACTCTTGTTGCCCAGGCTAGAGTGCAATGGCGCGAACTCCGCGCACCACAACCTCCGCCTCCTGGGTTCAGGCAATTCTCCTGCCTCAGCCTCCTGAGTAGCTGGGATTATAGGCACGCGCCACCATGCCCAGCTAATGTTTAATATTTTTAGTAGAGACGGGGTTTCACCATGTTGACCAGGATGGTCTCGATCTCTTGACCTCGTGATCCACCCGCCTCGGCCTCCCAAAGTGCTGGGATTACAGGCTTGAGCCACTGCGCCCAGCTCGTCTGCATTTTCTATGAGCTGGTTGATGGAAAGGGTGGCATTGTAGGGCTCCACCACAGTGTCTGACGCCCTGGGTGAGGGCAGGACACTGAATGTGTTTATGATCCTGTCTGGGTACTCCTCCCGAATTTCACCCATGAAAAGTGTACCAATCCCAGACCCAGTCCCCCCACCCAGGGAGTGGGTCAGCTAGAAGCCCTACAAGCAATCACAGCTCTCAGCCTCTCTTCTCACAACATCCATCACCGACTCCATCAGCTCCGTGCTTTCCGTGTAGTACCCATTGGCCCAGTTGTTACTGGCCCCACACTGACCTGTAAGGTAGTACAGCCAGTCACTCGATGGCCAGGTAAATGGCGGTCACCACCACAATGCAAAAAGGGCCAAGTGTCACATGTGAGGTGAAAGCACCATTCACCCTACATGTGGGGCAAATAAAACCCCCTCCCCCTAAGTTACAGGACAGCAGCCTTGCTTGGTAGAATCTAGATCAGGAGCCAATCCCGAGACAGCCAACAGCCGACTCGCTGCAGGTGGCTCCTGCCCATTCCCAGTCAATGGAAAGGCTGTAGTGGTGGCCCCAACTCAGCTCCTTGCAGGGAGATTACATCAGCTTCTCAAGTTGAGGAGACAGCTGGGCCTTCCTCCCCCAAAGCCCATTTAGGAAAGGGAGACTGAGTGACTCAGAGGATGGGAGGGCGTTCAGGGGCCGCGGTTCCACAGTTCCCAAAGAGATGACCTTGAGGCACTCATTGACTTTGAACTGCCCTGGCTAAGGAGCCGCACCCCAGTCCTCAGCCACAGCTCACCAAAGATGAAGTTGTCTGGCCTGAAGATCTGCCCAAAGGGCCTCGAGCGCGTGGAGTCCATGGTGCCCGGCTCCAAATCCATGAGCACAGCGCGAGCCACGTACCTGCCACCTGAAGGGAATGGGAAGGCATCGGTAAGGAGAGGCCGGTGTTCCCAGGAGAGCTATTGGGGCAAGACTGGAGTCTCACTGCTGGCCTCGTTGTACTACACATTGATGCGCTCCAGCTACAGATCACTGTCCCCACAGTAGGTGCCAGTGGAGTCGATGCCATGTTCATCAGATATCACCTCCCAAAACTGCGAGAGATAGAGAGGCCAGACAGGCCAGGGCTGAGTCACAGAGCTCAGGGAGTTGGAGTTGCTCCAGTCCCTCTCCCACTTCCATCCCCACCCTCAGGCCGCTAAGTCCCTTGAGGTTTGACCTGGCAGTCTTGCCAGCCACACAGCTCCACTGCATCCTGGGCAGGGAGCCCAGGGACCACGATGCAGAGGCGCCATGCCTTCCACTGCTAACATCTTCACCGGCCACCCCACAGACCCTAGCTGTGCCCTTAGATTAGACCCCTGGCTGCCAACCTTTGCGCTGATATGGTTCCTGCAGTGTCCGGTTTGGGTGAGCATGAACTCCCTCATGGCTAAGTCAGGACTATGGGCAGCAGAAGAAACGTGAAAAGAAGCAATCACACAATGATTCAGCCTGCAGTCCGCCAATGCTTATGTTGCCCCGCGCCCACCTCCCACAGCCTTGGATTGGGCTCCCAGGATAAGAAACAGCTTTACTTTTCCACAGGTGTATGCACCTGTGAATCCCTTGGAGTTTAACGTCTGTGGGAGAGATCAGGTGGCCTTGCTGCAGTCCTTTCCACATTGGGGAAGGCTGTCAACTGGAGAACTTCTTCCCGTGTCTTCAGTAAGACCAGATCCCTAGCTGAGCTGAAACTGAATTTTCTTCCCGTGTGGGAGGGGAAGCCTTTTGTTTCCATATTCACAGAGTGCCTTTGCACCTATCCTAGATTGATGACATCTTTTTGTGATTGATGAGATGAGTCCTTTCATCTCTTAGGAGCTATGTGGTTAGGAAAGGCTTTTTGTATGCCAACTCAACAGGACCTAATGATAAGTTTTCCTTTGGAGCAGCTCAAACCCATAGTAAGCTATGGGTGTTGGAGGTAGTCAGGCCTCTGATTTCGTTAGAGTCTTCCTTAGAGTATGATTAGTTTTTCCACATTTCCAGAGGACTAGTCTCCACACAGAGCGAAGGTGATATTTGATTCCCAAAGCTGAGGATAGGTGTTGGGATATGCCTGATGTGAAAGATGGGCCATTGTCACTTTGCAGACTTTTAGATGATTCAAACTGAGAAATAATATCTTCTGGTAAACACTTTTCAGATAGCGTGGGGAACGCCTTGATCTAACCAGTGAAGGTATCAGTAAGTATTAGCAAATATTTGAATGTCCTACACAAAGGCATTTGAGTAAATTAGAGTTTTCAGTCCTCACCTGGAGAGGATTCTCAATGTTAGACAGGTTAAACTAGAGGAGAAAATTCCTGGCTGTTTGGGTTATTTCAGGCACAGAGCTCAGGGCAGAGTCACCTGTTTTTGTGTCTTGAAAAGATTTATTGTCATAAACCAATGAGACATTAACTGAAACAAACAATCCTTTCTCGGGTGAAAAGAATCATGTAAGTGCTTAATTATTTTCCTATGATTAGTACTTGGCATTAGTAATGTATTACCATGAGTTAGCCAGCCGGAGGGGTTCTGGGCTAAACTGCATTCCCTGGCCCATTTTTCTTCTTCAAAGCATTCTGGCCCAGCTCTGGGTATGCCGACTAGCATGCCCATCAGCTTCATTGGTCCTTTCAGTGCAGTGACCTTGGCTACCCCATCTGCAAGGGCATTTTCTTTAACACGGTCGATCTCTCTTTTGATGTCCTCTGCAATGAATTATAGTCACTTTTCTTTGGCAGCCAAGCAGCATTCTAACAAGCTCAAAATCTGAGTGATGTTGTATGGAAAAGCCCTTCGTGATCAGGAGTCCCTACCCATTCCAAATTGCAGCATAAGTATGAAGCACTACAAAAATCATACTTAGAATCAGTGTAAATGTTAACTTTTAA
>NW_016108066.1:509449-510968 GCF_001604975.1 Cebus imitator | reverse complement strand
TGATCCACCCGCCTCGGCCTCCCAAAGTGCTGGGATTACAGGCTTGAGCCACCGCGCCCGGCCCTTAACTCAGCTTTTTGAGCTGAGGTAGAGGCTAGCACGGCTTGTGACTTGATTAACTTGTGCTGACTAATAAGAGGATGTCTAGCCCTCCTGTTTTCCTGATGCATAAAACAACTTGCATCTGTTAACCACTCTTCCTTGGGATGGTCAAGGAACTCATCTCAAGTCTGACCTGCTAGAATAAATTTGTTTCATAACCTGTGACATGGTTTGGCTGTGTCTCCAGTCAAAACTTATCTGAAATGGTAGCTCTTATCATTTCCATGTGTCTTCAGAGGAACCCAGTTGGAGGTAATTGAATTGGGTGGGGGCTTCCCATGCTGTTCTTGTGACAGTGAATAAGCCTCATGAAATCTGATGACTTTGCTTTTTTTTTTTGCTTGTTTTTTGAGACACAGTCTTGCTCTGTTGCCCAGGCTGGAGTGCAGTGGCACGATGTCGGCTCACTGCAGCATCTGTCTCCTGGGCTCAAGCAATTCTCCCTTCTCAGCCACTTGGGTAGCTGGGATTATAGGTACCCAGCAACATGCCTGGCTAATTTTTTTATTTTTAGTAGAGATGTGATTTCACCATATTGGTCAGGCTGGTCTCAAACTCCTGACTTCAGGTGATCCATCCAGCTTGGCATCCCAAAGTGCTGGGATTACTCCCCTTTATAAAGGGGAGTTTTTCTACACAAGCTCTTTTGCCTGCTGCCTCATAAGACATGTGACTTTGCTCCTCCATTACCTTCTGCCGTGATTGTGAGGCCTCCCCAGCCATGTGGAACTGTGAGTCAATTAAACCTCTTTTCTTTATAAATTACCCAGCCTCAGATATGTCTTTACTAGCAGCATGAGAACAGACTAATACAACCTGTATGCTGGAAAGGCTGGAAGCCCCTGCGTACTCTAGCAGATAAGTAGCTGGGTTTATGGTTTGGCAGACTTCAAGGGTTATGTCTGAAGTGTCTAGCAATAAGGCCTGATACTTTAATAAATGTTCTCTTGTAATCCACTGGTGCCCTTTAGTTTCCAGGACCACCTTCCCTTGGTGTGGGGTCAAAAAACCTTTAGGTGCTGTCCTAGTGTTTATTAGCTTTGCCTACTAGAAAAGTTGTAGCAGCAACCGTGCTAAGAAATCTAAGACACCCTGAGGCCACCTGTTCTATCTGCTCAGAAAAGTAGGCTACTGGCCTTGGATTGTTCCCTATGATTTTTTTCATGTGGGGCTGTTAAATAAATTTCAACTTCTAATGATTGAATACAATGATGAATATAATGAATATAGTATAATGATGGAGAGGTTATTGCTGATGTTTTCTGGTAATCAAGGTAAAAAAATACTAGGTTCCAGGCCGGGCGCGGTGGCTCAAGCCTGTAATCCCAGCACTTTGGGAGGCCGAGGCGGGTGGATCATGAGGTCAAGAGATCGAGACTATCCTGGTCAACATGGTGAAACCCCGTCTCTACTAAAA
>NW_016108066.1:505814-507909 GCF_001604975.1 Cebus imitator | reverse complement strand
GACGGGGTTTCACCATGTTGACCAGGATGGTCTCGATCTCTTGACCTCATGATCCACCCGCCTCGGCCTCCCAAAGTGCTGGGATTACAGGCTTGAACCACTGCGCCCGGCCAAGTATTAATCTTGTAGCTGTCTTGTGAATACTTAGCTACTCATATTAAGATAGAGTATTCTAGTCATGTTTATTAAATTAGAGGCTTGGTAACCATGAGTTCCTCTAACACAACAAGTCTACTCCTCAAGGAGAAAATGTATTTCTCAGGAATTTTGTGCATTATGGTTGATGGAATTTGGTATGTTTACCAAAATGGTAGAAAACAGTGAAATTAGTCCTCAAAAATTCCTCAGAATTATATATCAAGTAAACAAAATGATTATAGATAATATGCAAGTTGATATAGTTGATATTCAAAAGGAATTTTTTTTGAAATACAATGAGGTTTTTCTATTTTCATTTATTATTATTATTATTATTTTGAGACAGAGTCTTGCTCTGTTGCCTAGGTTGGAGTGCAGTGGCACCATCTTGGATCACTGCAACCTCCGCCTCCCAGGTTCAAACAATTCTTCTGCCTCAGCCTCCTAAGTAGCTGAGATTACAGGCATGCAACACCACATCCAGCTAATTTTTGTGTTTTTAGTAGAAATGGGGTTTCACTACATTGGCCAGGCTGGTCTCAAACCCCAGAACAAAAGTGATCTGCCCACCTTGGCTTCCCAAATTGCTTAGATTACAGACATGAGCCACACATGTGATTAGATTAATTACAATTTAAACCAAATCAGATTCAACAAGGTAGTACCTCTTAGTTTCAAGATGTTTCCTGTCATTTATAAATGTGGCATTCTTCAGTGGAAAGGAAAAATAGTGTTTATCTCCAGAGTAAAGAACAAGGTTCCCTGCAGGTATTGGTTGACTGAGAGCTATGGCTCAGGATTAAAAATCCTTCTTTCTTCCACTTGTAAACCAAAAATAAATTCCTAAGCCCCTATTGTCTAAATGGAGCCCTCTTCTTGGATAAGGATATCTCAAAGTTAACCTGAAAAGTTAGTTCAGGCCATGGATCACACGTGCCTCATTGTACTCTCCTCCCTCTTTTTTTTAAATTTTAATTTTTAAATTTATTTTTGTGGATACATAATTTGTGTATATATTTATGGGAGTACATGACATACTTTGATACAGGCATTCAATGAGTAATACATAATGAAAAATGGGGTATCCATCCCCTCATTCATTGATTGCTTGTGTTATAAACAATCCAATTATACTGTTTTAGTCATTATAAAATGTATAAATTATTTTTGACTATAATCACCCTGTTGTGCTATCAAATATTGTCTTATTCATTTTTTCTAACAATTTTTTGTACCCATATAACATTCCCACTATCCCCCGGCTCCCGAACTGCCCTTCCCAGCCACTGGTAACCATCCTTATACTCTATCTCTATGAGATCGCTTGTTTAGAATTTTAGCACCCACAAATAAATAAGAACATATGACATTTGTCTTTCTGTGTCTGACTTATCTCACTTAACATAAAGACTTTCAGTTCCATTTATGTCATTGCAAATGACAGACTCTCATTCTCTCTTATAGCTGGATAGTGTATATGTACCACATTTTCTCTATCCAGTCATCTCTTAATAGACATTTAGATTCTTTCCAAATCTTCGCTATCATAAATCCTGCTGCAGCAAACATGGGAGTACTGATATGTCTTTGATTTGCCAATTTTATTTATTTTAGGTATATACCGAGCAGTGGGATTCCTGGACCGTATTGTAGTTCTATTTTTTGTTATATCGGAAACATCCAAGCTCTTCTTAATTGTGTTCCCAACAACAGCGTACGGGGGTAAAATGATATCTCATTGTAAGTTTGATTTGCATTTCTATAATAATCAGTAATATGGAGCACCTTTTCATTTGTCTGTTTGCCATTTGTATGTCTTCTTTTCATAAATGTTTATTTAAATTTTTTGTTTACTCTTTAATTAGGTTATTACATTTTTTCCATAGAATGTTTTGGACTCTTAATATATCGTCTTCTTTTATTTTTTTATTTTTATTTTTATTTATTTTTTTTTTGA
>NW_016108066.1:500272-504586 GCF_001604975.1 Cebus imitator | reverse complement strand
AAAAAAAAAAAAAAAAAAAAAAAAAAGAAAGAGGATCATTGCAGATATAATCAGTTAGGATGAAGTCATGTTACAGTGTGTAAGCCCCTTCTCCCACAGGACTGGTCTCCTTATAAAAAGGGGAAATTTGGGCACAGAAACAGACATGTATAAAGGGAAGACAATGTGAAGAGACACAGCTCAGACCCCCTCCTCAAGGCCAGGAGAGAGGACTGGAACAGATCAGAAGGAATCACCCTACTGACACCTTCATTTCAGACTGCTGGCCTCCAGACCTGTCATTTAAACCACCCAGTCTGTGATTCTTTGTTATGGCAGCCCTAGCAAACTAAACAGCAATGCCACCTTCATCTGATTCTCTTGAAATAAGTGGGCAGCCAGCTACCACATAAGTCCAACTACCTCAACAACTTCATGCTGGAGAGGCCACATGTAGGTATGATGGTCAACAGCCCCGGCTGAACTCAATAGCCAGCACCAGCATGGGAGTGAGCCTCTCAGGCATCAGCCAGTGGATCATTTAGGTAACTGCAGTTCTGCCAACCTCTGATTCTATCAAAGCGAGAACTGCTGAGGCGAGCACTGCCTGATCCTGACCCACAAAATCATGAGTGACACACAATGGTTGTTTAAGGCTGCCAAGTTTTAGGGTAACTTATTATACAACATAGTAACCAGAGTGCCTACCCTTTCCCTTCCTTCCCTTGCAACTGGCTGGAACACAGATGAAGTCATGGTGGGCTGTCTTCAGTCTTGTAAATGACATAGAAGAAGGGTGTGGGGAAGCCACAAATGAGGAGCCTGGGCTCTTGGGTGCCCTCATGGAGCAGAGCTGCCAACTCCCCAGACGCCACTCACATTTCATGTAAGAGAAATTTCTATCTTGTTTAAGTCACTTAATTCTGTTTTTTAAGCCAAATCAATACCCTGGTAATATCATATATGTAAAATGAACTGCTCTGTGTCTAAAAGAAATGCTTTTTGGAAAAGGTAATTATTGCTATTTCATTATTATACTACTAATAATTATTAATATTATTACTCTAAACTGCTCAACACTCCTCAAAATGAACATGAGGTGAACCCATGTCACTGATGGTCAATGAGACCTGTCAAGTTAGGCAGAAATTATCTGTGGTCATGCTTAATTCATACCAAGTCTCTCTTCCATCCGCCTTAAGCTGACTGCAGCTCTCCCAGGCAGACCAATAGACAGGGGATCGTGGATGCCAACCCACTCCCCACCCACACAATGAGCCAAAGCTCCAGGCAGCCACTGCGTCCTCCCATCCCACCCGTTCTGTTGCAGGAGAGACAACAGGCAGCAAAATGGCATGGAAAGTGGATCTAAGATACTGAGTGGGGAGAGGAAGCCAGAGAAACTAACTCCATCCCCAAGAAGTCAGGCAAGGCTTCTGGGAGGAGGCGACCACTATCCTGAGAGTGCCTTCCAGGCTGAAGAGAGTGAAAAGGCTCTGCAAGCAGGGAGAGTGGCCTGGGCAAAAACACAGAACATCAGAATCCACATAGCCAGTGACCTACCTGCCTCCTCAGCCTCACCCTTTCAGCTCTACCTCCAGGGAGGCTGGAGGTCAGCATAGGGGAGGGTGGGTGTCAGAGCCCTGCGGGCCCCTGGGGACCTGTGTCCAAGCAGGGACCTCCTCTGCAGCTACGGCAGAGTCAGCTTTAGAGTCTCCTCTCCTTCCAGAGTCATCGAACTGCAAGCAGTACTTCAAAACTCTACTCCACACAGGGATACCCCGAGTCTTCCTTTTTTTTTTTTTTTTTTAACCCTCTCTGGGTCAGGGGCTTTGGCCTCAACCTGATTCTCCCCTTCATCTCCTAGCCCCGTGCTTCAGATTCAGGCAGGTCTTGCTGATCTAGAAGGAAGACCAGGAGGCTAAGTCTGAGTCTGAGGAAGGAGACATAGGCCCTTCCTTCCTGAGGCCCCAGGAGGGAAACAGAACAGAGACACAGAACTCTCAGTGAACAGAGCAGAGGCCCTGAGAGCTGCGCAGCCAGAGAAGGCAGGGAGAGTGCAATTGGGCAATCAAGGCAAGCTTCTTGGAGGAAAGGGGCAGGGAAAGATCGATGTCAGGGGAGATCAGCTTGCAGGCAGGCTCTGGAATAGGTGCAGAGTGGTGATGGATTCCAGTCTGACTCCAGTTTAGACAACCACAGCGCCTTTAGGCTTCAGTATCTAGTACATGGGAAGGTGTCTTTATGGCCGTATCACTAGAAAGTACAATTCGTGACTTATCCACCGAGTGTGGATTCAGCGAGATGGGGGAGGGCGGTTTTTTTAGGGATAAGGGAGCCCCCACACTCCCATTGCTCCTCCGCTCAGGGAAAGAGGGACGGTAGAAATGACCTACCTCTCCGGCCAGTACGCACACAGCCATGTCAGCCCCACTCGGCTCGTCCTCCACAGCCCCATCTTGGACCGCACTTCACCGCCAGCCACTCCAGCCCTGGCGCTAGTAATACAGCTCCTGGGGAAGCGCCCCGGGGTGTTGGTGCCTCTTTGACTTCACGGGATGGGGGAAGGACAGCCCTGTCCCCATCTGCTCTCCTAGGCTGCCTAGCAGGCTCCTGTCCACGCTCCCCGCCCCTTCTTCCAGAACCCCATTCACCCCTGCCCCCACTCGATACAGTTCCTTCCACAGCAGCCCCAGGTCTGGGCCCTGTCCAGGCCCAGGCTGGGTGGTCGAGTCTTCACTGGGCTCCGAGCAGAGGGAACCCCCGCGCCCGCCCCAGCCTTGCTGTCCTGGGGCGCCTCTGTCCGAGTCGGTTTTCTCTCCTCTGGCCCCCACGCCGCCAACCTCCACTTCCAAGAGACGCCACCTCCACGAAGGAGAAAGGAAAGGAAATACAAAGGCACACATTCGTTTCTGTGGAATTCGCTCTTTATTTTGGGACCAGGGAAGGACCCCACACAGCCCTGCAGCTCAGAGGTTGGGGCACCGAGACGCTGAAAGCCTGCACCGGCACCCTGCTCAGACGCCGCTGCCAGGAGGCGGAATCCAGGTTTCTGGGTTCGGGAGGGCGTATGCAAATGAGACGGGCGTGGTTGGAAGATCTCCCAGGAGGCCTCGGGGGTCCTCGCCACAGGTCGGCGCCAGGAGCGAAGGGAAAGGAATCGGATCTGGGGAGGCAAGCCTGGGAGACGTCGTAAGTGACGGACTAGGGTGGGGTGGGGCGAGGCCGCGCTCTCGGAGGCGGCATGTGTGGTGACGGGGGCGCTTTCCCCTAGACCTGCCGGGGTGGTCCTCGCCGTCGCGGTAGAACGTTTTGTAGAGGCGCGCGTCCGGGCTGTCTCGTTTCACCTACCTGGGGGCGGAGCCGGGAAGGGCGTGTTCAGACCTGGCCACGCCCCCGGCGGTGCGGGGCCGCAAGGGAGAGCCCCAGGAATCCCGCTTCGCCCGCCTCGTGCCAGCGCTCACCGCGAGCAGGTGACCAGGTTGAGCTAGTGGCGCAGGGAGGCGTAGTAGCGGCTCAGCTTCTCCCGGGAGGCGTCTTCGCCGGGAGTCTCGGGTTTGATGGGGTAGGCGTCGACTAGCGCCCCCAGGCGGACGAGCAGGGCCAAAGCACTGTGGCCAGGGCAGTCCATGGCCTGAGCACCTACACCATCTGGGAAGGCGACATTGGGCGTGAGTCATTCCGAGCCTCGACCCTCCACGGCGTGAGGCTGCGGCTGCCTTTGGGGCCGCGCTCCGACGCTCTCCCTCGGCCTGGTATCGGACCAAGGCTCAGCCACTAGCTTACCTTGTGTTTTCCCGCACTGCACTGTCTCCTGCCTCAGTTTCCTCATCTGTCAGAGGGACAAAGCTCTACCTGATTCACAGGCCCTTGTGGGCTTGTGTCTCTGTGGCTCCTGGTATCTTATGTGATGCTGGCACGAGGTGGCTGCCAGGTTATCGAATCGATCTGTCAATAAGTGAACATATTAGTTAAAATGTTGGTGCGCCTGCCTTAATAGAGACCAAATAATAGTAATTTAAATACCATAGATATTTATTTCTCTCTCATGTAAGGGTCCAAGCTGGCAGCCAGGGGTAGGGTGCCTCTGATCTACAAGGGGCCCAAGCACCTTCTAAAAGAAAAAAGAAAAAAAGCAAATGATCATATTGATTGAAAAACTATTTGACAAAAATTCAAAATCCACTCACAATTTGAAAAAATACTCGGGCTTGGCTGGGTCACTCACACCTGTAATCTCCTAATACTTTGAGAGGCTAAGGCAAGAGGTATTGCTTGAAGCCAGGAGTTCAAGACCAGCCTGGACAACACAGTAAGACCCTGTCTCTAAAAAAC
>NW_016108066.1:497664-499811 GCF_001604975.1 Cebus imitator | reverse complement strand
AAAAAAAAAAAAAAAAAAAAGTGTGATACAGGTGGAATGACAGACAGCTAGGTCAATAGAACAGAATAGGAAGTACAGAAATAGACCTACGCAAATATGACAAATTGATTTTGACCAAAGTGCAAAGGCAACTGAATGGAGAAAAGACTCCTAGAACCACCACCAGAGTCAGGACACAGAGGCAGAGAAGAACTGTATCACTCTGAAGGACTCCCTGGAGCTATCCCTGTGTAGTCACTCCTGCTCCCACCCCTAAGGTTTGACACCTGCTACCATCACTATGGTTTCATCTTTTAGGGAATGTCATACAACTGGAATAATACAGTGTGTAATTTTTTGAGACAGGCTTTGTCCACCCCTAATGCCTCTGAGATTAATTTGTTCTGTGTATCGATAGTTATTCCTTCTTATTGCTGAGTGGTAAATATCCCAGTACATTAATGTGGTTGGTTTACTTGGTCACCCACTGAAAGATATTAGGGCTGTTTCCAGTTTGAATCAACTATGAATAAAGCTGCTGTATTAGGAGGCTGGGGGCGGGTAGATCATGAGGTCAGGAGTTCAAGACCAGCCTGGCCAATATGGTGAAACCCCTATCTCTACTAAAAGTACAAAAATTAGCTAGGCGTGATGGTGGGCCCCTGTAGTCCCAGCTGCTCGGGAGGCTGAGGCAGGAGAATCGCTTGAACCCGGGAGGCAGAGGTTGTAGTGAGCCGAAATTGCGCCGCTGCACTCCAGCTTGAGCGACAGAGTGAAACAGACTCCGTCTCAAAAAAAATTAAAAAAACATTCATGTGGGCGTATTCACCTCTCTAGGATAAATACCGTGGAGAGAGTTTTCTGGGTCATATGTAATTGTGTGCTTAACTTTAGAAAAAAGTGTCAAAATGTTTTCCAGGATGGCTATTTTGCATTCCCTCCACCAGTGGACAAGAGTCTAATTGCTCTGCACCCCCGCAATGCTTCAGATTGTCAATATTTTTTATATTGCCCATTTTAATGTGTAGATAGTGGTACATCATAATGGTTTTAATTTGCATTTTCCTATTGTCTAATGATGCCAAACGTCTATTCATGTGGTTATTTGTCATCTTTATATCCTTTCTGGTGCAGTGTTTGTTCCTGATTTTTTTTTTTTAAGCCCATTGTTGGTTTTCTTACTGTTGAGTTTGAAGAGTTCTTTATATATTCTGGATACAAGTTTTTTGTTGGGTATGTGATTTGCAACTATTTGGTTTCAGTTTGTAACTCGTTTTTTCATTTTCTTAACAATGTCTTTTACAGAACAAAAGTTTTTATTTATGATGAAGTCCAATTATCAATTGTTTTCTTTTGTGACTCATGCTTTTGGTGATTTTCCCCTACTTTTCTCTAAAAGTTTTTATCATTTTACATTGCTTTTAGATATATGATCCATTTGGAGCTAATTTTTGTATAAGGTGTACGGCTTAGGTTGAAGTTCTCTTTTTGTATATGAATGTTCGTTGTTCAGACACCATTGTTGGCTCTAGGAATCTATACATGTGTTAAAACTCATAAAGCTGTACACCAACAAAAGTCAGTTTTACTTTGTTACTTTATTGTTTTTTGAGAGGGAGTCTCATTCTATCACTTAGGTTGGAGTGCAGTGGTGTGATCTCAGCTCACTGCAACCTCTGCCTCCCTGGTTCAAGCAATTCTTCTGCCTCAGTCTCCCAAGTAGCTGGGACTACAGGCGTGTGCCACCACACGCAGCTAATTTTGTACTTTTTATAGAGATGAGATTTCACAATGTTGGCCAGGCTGGCCTCGAACTCCTGAGCACAGGTGATCCATCTGATTCAGCCTCTCAAAGTGTTGAGATTACAAGCATGAGTCACCATGCCTGGCCAACTTTATGTTACTTAAAAAAACGTTTTTTTGAGACAGGATCTCACTCTGTCACTGAGGTTGGAATGCAGTGGCACAGTCATAGCTCACTGTAACCTTGAACTCGTGAGCTCAAAGGATCATCCCACCTCAGCCTCCCCAGTGCTAGGACTACAGGCATACACCGCTATTTCTGGCTAATTTTTATTTTTATTTATTTTTGTTGAGATAGGATCTCACCGTGTTGCCCAGGCTGGTCTCAAACTCCTGGCCTCAAATGATCCTCCTGCTTCACCCTC